>NC_092044.1:39504088-39804088 GCF_003086295.3 Arachis hypogaea
ATCAGCATGCTCACGGAACTCACGTCTGCATCTGAAAACCACAAATCCGCATGGGTGAAACAGAGTCCCAGATGGTAACAGCTTCCACATATATAATACATAATAATGGAGGAAAGCTGAAGGCAATCTAGAACTTCCTCCAGATAATATCAGAACTTATAAACAAGCTAAACCATAAAGGGCATCTGACTAAAGATACTTCAGTCTAACTAATACTTTCCTTCCAATTCCTTCAGACCTCCCAAACACCAGCAGGAGTATAATGTAGCAAACACAGTTATATCAAACAAGGAATAAACAAATAGGAGCAGTTAAGGCATTTAGACAATTAGCAAGTAATATGCAGTCAAATAGGCAATCTCAAACAATTCACATAGTATGCATATGACGAATGCCTGTCCCTAGTGGCTGATGATATCATCCTGTCGGTTATAGAGCCATCCCGACAAGTCCTGGTCGCTAACCATTGGACTGTCCCTCTGTCACGCATCCCCAACTCGAGTTATACTCGTTATAAGCTTGATCATAATCATGATCTATATCCATCACCCTCACTGGTGAATATTTACGGGGGCGAGCTCATCCGGGTCTTTCACAGTGCCCGGCCACACTTATGACATAGGGTCAATAGAGTATCAAGTCTCAACCTGGAGCACGTGGTGGCTAGCCACTGCTACTACCCAGGGAAACTCGTATCTCAGATAGTGGAAGTGCAAATCACAATTATCAATAATTCAGCATAAACATGCATGAATTCTCATCCATGGATCAACATCCATATTAGCCATCCAGCTCACGGTTCAGTCCAGAACCAGCCAATATTCATATCATACACATCCATTCCGGCTCACGGTTAAATCCATAACAGCCAATTCATAAACAATTACGGCCCTTCGGCCAATGGCATAACAAGCACTTCCACCACCATCCTCCACATCTCACATAATCATCAATGATCCTCATTGATTATTCATTTTCCCTTGCTTCAGTCGCAAGTTACCACATCCACTAGCTCCTTCTCTCATAGCTAGGCATATCATAATGATTTAAGATATAAGTGGTGATATCGGAGGCTTAGAAGTATGAGATTTGGCTTTTAAAACTCAAAAATCAACTTTGGGATGAAAACAGGGCCACGCGCACACGCACTCCACGCGCAAGCGTCATGCACGCTAACGCTTGGGATAAAAGTTTGCCAATCGACGCGTACGCGTCAACCACGCGTACGCGTGGGTGTTCTCGTGCCCCAGGCACAACACTAGCACAGTTCTGGCATAACTCTCTGGAAAATGGCTGCGCATTGGGTGCAGCACCATCGGCGCGCCCGCGCATATCACGCGCACGCGTGGATGGCATTTTCGGGGAGAACGGCGCGCACGCGCCAAGTGCGCCCACGCGCAAGGGGTCATTCTGCTAAAAATTTTCTAAGTTAAAAACTGCAGAATTCACCAATTTAAACCCCAATTTTCCAACGGACATAACTTCCTCATTTTAAATCATTTTTCACCTGTTCTTCGAACAGCATGGACATCCCGGATCCAATTTCATTTCTAAACAGATTTGGCACAAAATAGAGATCCGTAGTCTAAGTTATGTCCCACCAAGGTATGCCCAAAAACCATGTTTTTCATAAAAACCACAAAGTGCCATTTTCAAAACAAACAATTTCCAACTCTTTTCAAATCAATCAAAACATGCCATTTTCATCCCTTTTCTTTGAAATCAATCAAAATACATCAAATTCAACATCAAGCCTCCTCAACTCACACATTGACACATTACCACAATTTACAAAATCACTATCTCATCATTTTAACCCACTTCACCCAAGTGGCTCAAACTCAAACATATTGACATATCACATACTCTTCCTCATGCCAACTTTCAACAACACCAATTCCAATTAACCATCATTATACATAATCAATATCATACTCACCATCAACATGGTTCAACCCACAATTCAACCATAACCAATCATCAGCATATATCACAACATGCATATTTCTCATACATCATACCATCAAGGCATTATTAATCATCATCACATATATGACCACATCATATATATCAAAAATTCAACAACATCAACAATTCAATGCCTATCTTAGGGCCTCTAGCCTAAGTATTTCCTACCACATTACATATTAGATACGGGAAACCGAAACCATACCTTAGCCGATTTCCCAAGCTCAACCGAAGCACTTCCAAATCACTTATGCACAAGCTCTCAAGGCTCATCACCTCCAAGAACAGATTTTCACCACAAATCCCTTTCCAAGCTTTTCAAATCACCAATCAAGCTCCATATCCACACACACACAACCTAAGCCACAACCATCATACCCATACACAACATCTCAAAACCCAAACATCATAAAATTACAAATTACACTAGGGTTGAGAATCTTACCACACCCAAGGTCCAAGGAGACAAGATTAACCTTCTCCTTCAAGAGAGTTGGGTCCTATAACATCAAAGAACCCAAAATCTCAACATTTCACCATGAAACTCGAAAATAAGGGCTGGAACTTCGAACAGAAACTTGTGGCTTACCTCAAGATTGATTGTATGGGTTTTGTAGAGCTCTCCGTGGTGAACGCGTGGCCGCAAACGGAGCGGCACTCGGAGCTCTAGATCAAAGTTATGGTAGTTTGAAGATCAACCAAGGGAGAGAACTTGAGAGAGTGTTCTTCCTCCCTTTCTCTCTAATTTCAGCGTGTTTGAGTGTGTTGTGAGGAGAGAGAGTGCTGAAAACTAGGGTTTTGGTTTAGTTTAGTTGGGCCAAGGGCCCACTTTGGGTCCGGTTGGCCCGGTTTGGCCCGTTTGGTCCAATCTTGGTCCGAATTCTATAAAATTGGTACCGAAATTCTCGTCTCAACCTCCTCTATCATATTTAGCCACAAAAATCACATTTTGGGCTTTCTAGAATAAATTCTCATTTATGGGTTAATTAGCCGTTAATTAACCGGGTTTTACATTCTACCCACCTAATTAGGAATTTTGCCCACAAAATTCAAATGCAAATACCTGAGAATAAATGCGGATAATCCGTTCGCATCTCCGACTTGAGTTCCCAAGTGTGTTCTTCAACACCGCCTCAACTCCATGCCACTTTGACTAATGAAACCTCTTTTCCACGCAACCGTTTGATACTAGTATCATCAATTCTGACTGGAGCCACTGGAAGCGTCAAATCTTCCCTAAACTGAACCGACTCAGGTTCCAACACATGGCTAGCATCAGGAGTGTATTTCTGAAGCTGCGACGCGTGAAACACGTCGTGCAGATTCGAATGATGAGGTGGTAGAGCCATCCGATACGCCACCGGTCCAATCCTCTCCAGGATCTGAAATGGACCAATGTATGTAGGATTCAACTTCTTTGCCTTAATCGCCTTACCTACTCCCGTAGTCGGAGTAACCTTAAGAAAAACATGATCTCCTTCCTCAAATTCTAAGGGCTTTCGCCTCTGGTCGGCATAACTCTTTTGACGACTCTGCGCCGTAAGCATCCTATCACGGATTTTCTTGACTTGTTCAGTAGTCTCAGCTATCATTTCCGGCCCCAACAAGCTTTTCTCTCCAGCTTCATACCAACATAGCGGAGTTTTACATTTCCTCCCATAAAAGGCCTCATACGGAGCCATTCCGATGCTCGCATGATAACTATTATTGTATGCAAACTCCACTAATGGCATATACCGATCCCAACTCGCCGGTTGGTCCAAAACACAAGCTCTCAACATATCCTCTAGTGTTTGGATTGTCCTCTCAGATTGACCATCTGTCTGAGGATGGTAAGCCGTGCTCAAGCTTAATCGGGTTCCAAAAGCTTTCTGAAATGCACCCCAAAACCTTGAAGTGAAACGAGGGTCTCTATCAGAGATTATAGTAGCAGGTACACCATGAAGTCTCACAATCTCCTTTATGTATAACCGTGCTAGCTCCTCAAGGGTGTAAGTCATCCAAATGGGCAAAAAGTGAGCTGACTTCGTTAGTCGGTCCACAATCACCCAAATAGCATCAAAACCAGCCCTAGTCCTTGGCAATCCCGACACAAAGTCCATTGCAATACTTTCCCACTTCCATTGTGGAATCTCTAAAGGTTGCAACATCCCGGAAGGTCTTTGATGTTCAATCTTTACCTTTTGACAAGTTAAGCACTTTGAAACATATTCCGCCACATCATTCTTTATACTCGGCCACCAAAACATCGCCTTTAAATCATGGTACATCTTAGTACTTCCCGGGTGAATGGAGAATCCACTTTTGTGTGCCTCCTTTAAAATATCTTGCCTCAAAGTGCCAACATCCGGCACAATGATCCTACCCTTGAATCTCCATAACCCATCTTTTTCTTCCGACACTCTCCATTGTTTTCCTTGCTCAATAGCCGGTAACACCTTCCATAACGCTTCATCATTTTGATGAGCCTTTAGGAGTTCGGACTTAAAATCACTTGAGATCTCTAATCGGCTCAAACACAAAGTTCCGGGTACTTCTCGAGTACCAATTTTTAGACTCTCAAATCCCTTGAGCAACTTCTCCTCTTGAAGCATCATCCAAGCCGCATATAACGACTTCCGACTTAACGCATCCGCCACTACGTTCGCCTTTCCCGGATGCTAATGCAACTCAAAGTCGTAGTCCTTTAACAATTCCATCCACCTTCTCTGCCTCATATTAAGCTCTTTCTGATCAAAGAGGTACTTCAAGCTCTTATGATCAGAGAAAACTTGGAACTTAACCCCATAAAGGTAATGCCTCCACACCTTCAAGGCAAACACAACTGCAGCGAGTTCCAAATCGTGCGTAGGGTAACTAACTTCATGAGGTCTCAACTGTCGTGAGGCATACGCCACCACATTATGATGCTGCATCAGCACGCACCCTAAACCCTTTAATGAGGCATCACAATATACCTCAAATGGCTCATTCGGCTCGGGTAACACTAACACAGGTGCAGTAGTCAACTTTTTCTTCAATGTCTGAAAGCTCTCCTCGCACTCAGGAGTCCAAACAAACGGAGTGTCTTTGCGGGTTAACTTTGTCATTGGCAAAGCTATCTGTGAAAAGCCCTTGATAAACCTTCGGTAATAGCCAGCTAAACCCAGAAAACTCCTTATCTCTGTTACGGTGGTTGGTTGCTTCCAATCCATCACAGCCTCCACCTTAGTTGGATCTACGGCTATTCCCTTCTTACTCACCACATGGCCCAAAAACTTCACCTCACTCTTCCAAAACTCACACTTAGACAGTTTTGCATAGAGTTTCTTCTCCTTTAGAATCTGTAACACGGTCCTCAAGTGTTCCGCATGCTCTTCTTTAGTCTTGAAATAAATCAGTATGTCATCAATGAAGATAGCAACGAATTTATCCAAAAACAGACGGAAAACTCTATTCATGTAGTCCATAAACACTGCAGGAGCGTTCGTCAACTCGAAAGACATTACAGTGTACTCGTAATGACCATAACGAGTCCTGAAAGCTGTCTTAGGGATATCCTCACCCCTCACCCTTATCTGGTGATAACCGGATCGCAAATCGATCTTGGAGAAAACTCCAGCTCCTTGTAACTGATCCATGAGATCATCAATTCTCGGCAATGGGTACTTATTCTTTATTGTAACCTTGTTTAGCTGCCTGTAATCCACACAGAGCCGCATACTCCCATCCTTCTTCTTTACCAATAATACTGGAGCACCCCACGGAGAGACACTTGGTCGTATAAAATTCTTTCCCAACAAATCCTCTAACTAAGACTTTAGCTCGTTCATCTCTAACGGTGACATCCGATAAGGAGCACTTGAGATTGGTCCCGCCCCGGGCACCAATTCAATAGCAAACTCAACCTCTCGGTTAGGTGGAAATTCATCAATATCATCAGGAAACACTTCCGGAAACTCACACACAACCGAAATCTGCTCCAACCTTTGATCATCACCCGAAACACCCGCGGTTAACAACAGGATACCCTGACATTCGGTTCCGGAACAGTTCACCATCATCGAATTCAAGTAATAATTATTCACCACGACCGGCCCTTCAGTATCTTCCGGCATAAAGTACACCGACTTTGTAGAACAATCTAGCAGAACATGGTTCTTAGATAACCAGTCCAATCCCAAGATAAGATCAAGACCAATCATCGGTAAGCAGATTAAATTATGAACAAAATCATGCTGCTTGAATCTAAAGGAAACTTCTGGGCATCCTAGCCTAGTTACCGTGGCTTCATGGGTAGCATTGTACACTCTTAGATCATAACCTAAAGTTACAATCTTCAGTCCTAACTCATGGGCTTTCTCAAATGCAATGAATGAATGTGATGCTCCCGAATCAAATAAAGCACTTAAAGTTTGACCAGCCATTTCACAGTTACCTCGAATAAGTGTCTCAGATCCCTCGGCACCTATAGCTGAAGTGGTGAACACCCGACCAGTCTGTTGTGCCTTCCCAGCACCTTGTTTCTGCCTCTCCGGACAACTTGCGGCTTTATGCCCCGCCTTTCCACAATTATAGCACAAGCCCCATCCGACCTTGCATGGTGCTCCTGGATGGTGACTCCCACATCTAGCACAAGCTTGATCATTCTGAGGTTGCTTCCCAAACTTCTTCCCTTGGAAATTGTTGTTGTTGTTAGGCCTCCTGAAAGAGCTTCCCCTCTTGAAAGACGAACCTCTAGGTGCAAAGCTCTTCCCTCGGTTCTGTGGGAATGATCCTTTGTGAATCCCTTTCTCAGCGGTTGCCCTTTTCACACACTCTTCAGCAACCCTACACTTGTTTACCAACTCGGAGAAGGTCCTAATCTCCATTGGTCCCACTGAACTAAAAATATCACTCCGGAGTCCTCCTTCATACTTAACACACTTCCATTCCTCATATTCCACCAGAGTCCCTTGGCACATATGAGAGAACCTGAACAGCTCTTCAAACTTGTCAGTATACTCTGATATGGACATAGTACCCTACTTCAGCTGTAACAATTCAAGCTCCTTGGCCGTCCTAGCAGAAGTCGGAAAGTACTTCTTATAGAACTCTTCTTGGAAGACATTCCAGGTGATATAATCATCACCCTGCTGCAGAAGACGTCGGATACCTTGCCACCAATGCGACGCTTCACCGACAAGCATATAGGTAGCAAACTCGACACGCTGTCCTTCAGGCACCACTTGCGCTTGCAGCGCTCGCTCTATAGCCTGAAACCATGTATCAGCCTCAGTTGGGCTAACAGTTCCCTTGAACTTAGGTGGATTAACCTTCAGAAAGTTTGCCAGTGTCATCAGACCCTGAACTCCACCTCCATCATTACCATGGTTGTTCATCTGTTGACCAATAGCCTCAGCAGTGGCTTGCATAGCAGCAGCCATGTTCTCCAACGTAGTCATAAAGTTCACCGGGTCATTAGGGTTATTCTTCGATGCACGAGCATTCGTACGACCTCTCGCACTACCTCTACCGCGTCCACGAGGCGCCATCTGGTTCCTATACATACCAAACAATTGATATTAAGTTGATCAGTCTCAATATCGGAAGTCTAGTACTTCAAATCCAAATGCATGCTCATGAACGTTTATGCCAATTATATCAAGCAGATATACTAATACCACATAACACACACACAGAGAATGCACAGAAGCATAATCAGTCCATCCCTCAGGCTCTACAGGAACAAACTGCTCTGATACCATAATGTAACACCCTACCATACAGAGTCTTATGCTTAAGTCATAATTCAGAGATGGCAAGGTATTACGACCTCTAAGATAAAAATTTAGTACGTATAGTAGTATGAATGATTGATTATAACTAGAAGCCTTTGTAGAAAAAGGGGTAAACAAAAATCGCAACTCAAAAGCGCAACACTCCGCTCGATAACGTAACGAACAAGGATAACCAACGCGAGATTATATATAAACAGAGGAGTGTCAAAAACAGGAGTATCAAGACTCAAAATCCGGCTGCGAAGATAACCGGTCCGAGCATAACAATATATACATATGATAAAAATAAGGAAAACCCCAAAGGAAACCCAAAGGGACACAAATACATAAAACCTATTCTCCAAAATTCTCCCATAAGAGGAGTCATCACAGTTTGTATTATTTAATGGAGATAAAAGTATCTAAGCAAAACATATAAACCAAAACATAGCCCCGAGAACAAAGGATCTTCGCAAATCTAGAAGTCTCCAGCATGCCTCAGCGGGAAACCTCACGTCCTGCATCTGAAAACCACAAAATCCGCATGGGTGAGAACCAGAGTTCCCCAGCATGGTAACAGCTTCCACATATATAATACATAATAATGGAGGAAAGCCGAAGGCAATCCTAGAACTTCCTCCAGATAATATCAGAACTTATAAACAAGCTAAACCATAAAGGGCATCTGACTAAAGATACTTCAGTCTAACTAATACTTCCCTTTCCAATTCCTTCAGACCTCCCAAACACCAGCAGGAGTATAATGTAGCAAACACAGTTATATCAAACAAGGAATAAACAAATAGGAGCAGTTAAGGCATTTAGACAATTAGCAAGTAATATGCAGTCAAATAAACATAGGGTCAACAGAGTATTTACGGGGGAATATTTACGGGGGCGAGCTCATCCGGGTCTTTCACAGTGCCCGGCCACACTTATGACATAGGGTCAACAGAGTATCAAGTCTCAACTTGGAGCACGTGGTGGCTAGCCACTGCTACTACCCAGGGAAACTCGTATCTCAGATAGTGGAAGTGCAAATCACAATTATCAATAATTCAGCATAAACATGCATGAATTCTCATCCATGGATCAACATCCATATTAGCCATCCGGCTCACGGTTCAGTCCAGAACCAGCCAATATTCATATCATACACAGTCATTCCGGCTCACGGTTAAATCCATAACCAGCCAATTCATAAATAATTACGGCCCTTCGGCCAATGGCATAACAAGCACTTCCACCACCATCCTCCACATCTCACATAATCATCAATGATCCTCATTGATTATTCATTTTCCGTTGCTGCACTCGCAAGTTACCACATCCACTAGCTCCTTCTCTCATAGCTAGGCATATCATAATGATTTAAGATATAAGTGGTGAGATCGGAGGCTTAGAAGTTTGAGATTTGGCTTTTAAAACTCAAAAATCAACTTTGGGATGAAAACAGGGCCACGCACACACGCACTCCACGCGCACGCGTGGACGGCCTCAAAAACTTATCGACGCGCAAGCGTCATGCACGCTAACGCGTGGGTTAAAAGTTTGCCAATCGACGCGTACGCGTCAACCACGCGTACGCGTGGGTGTTCTCGTGCCCCAGGCACAACACTAGCACAGTTCTGGCATAACTCTCTGGAAAATGGCTGGGCATTGGGTGCAGCACCATCGGCGCGCCCGCGCATATCACGCGCACGCGTGGATGGCATTTTCGGGGAGAACGGCGTGCACGCGCCAAGTGCGCCCACGCGCAAGGGGTCATTCTGCTAAATATTTTCTAAGTTAAAAACTGCAGAATTCACCAATTTAAACCCCAATCATCCAACGGACATAACTTCCTCATTTTAAATCGTTTTTCACCCGTTCTTCGAACAACATGGACATCCCGGATCCAATTTCATTTCTAAACAGATTTGGCACAAAACAGAGATCCGTAGTCCAAGTTATGTCCCACCAAGGTATGCCCAAAAACCATATTTTTCATAAAAACCACAAAGTGCCATTTTCAAAACAAACCATTTCCAACTCTTTTCAAATCAATCAAAACATGCCATTTTCATCCCTTTTCTTTGAAATCAATCAAAATACATCAAATTCAATATCAAGCCTCCTCAACTCACACATTGACACATTACCACAATTTACAAAATCACTATCTCATCATTTTAACCCACTTCACCCAAGTGGCTCAAACTCAAACATATTGACATATCACATACTCTTCCTCATGCCAACTTTCAACAACACCAATTACAATTAACCATCATTATACATAATCAATATCATACTCACCATCAACATGGTTCAACCCACAATTCAACCATAACCAATCATCAAGCATATATCACAACATGCATATTTCTCATACATCATACCATCAAGGCATTATTAATCATCATCACATATATGACCACATCATATATATCAAAAATTCAACAACATCAACAATTCAATGCCTATCTTAGGGCCTCTAGCCTAAGTATTTCCTACCACATTACATATTAGATACGGGAAACCGAAACCATACCTTAGCCGATTTCCCAAGCTCAACCGAAGCACTTCCAAATCACTTATGCACAAGCTCTCAAGGCCTCATCACCTCCAAGAACAGATTTTTCACCACCAAATCCCTTTCCAAGCTTTTCAAAATCACCAATCAAGCTCCAATATCCACACACACACAACCTAAGCCACAACCATCATACCCATACACAACATCTCAAAACCCAAACATCATAAAATTACAAATTACACTAGGGTTGAGAATCTTACCACACCCAAGGTCCAAGGAGACAAGATTAACCTTCTCCTTCAAGAGAGTTGGGTCCTATAACATCAAAGAACCCAAAATCTCAACATTTCACCCATGAAACTCGAAAATAAGGGCTGGAACTTCGAACAGAAACTTGTGGCTTACCTCAAGATTGATTGTATGGGTTTTGTAGAGCTCTCCGCGATGAACGTGTGGCCGCAAACTGAGCGGCAATCGGAGCTCTAGATCAAAAGTTATGGTGGTTTGAAGATCAACCAAGGGAGAGAACTTGAGAGAGTGTTCTTCCTCCCTTTCTCTCTAATTTCAGCGTGTTTGAGTGTGTTGTGAGGAGAGAGTGCTGAAAACTAGGGTTTTGGTTTAGTTTCGTTGGGCCAAGGGCCCACTTTGGGTCCGGTTGGCCCGGTTTGGCCCGTTCGGTCCAATCTTGGTCCGAATTCTATAAAATTGGTACCGAAATTCTCGTCTCAACCTCCTCTATCATATTTAGCCACAAAAATCACATTTTGGGCTTTCTAGAATAAATTCTCATTTATGGGTTAATTAGCTGTTAATTAACCGGGTTTTACAAGCTAAGAAAATAATTTGCAGATCATTACATGTATAAGATTGAGTACTTATTAAGGATAAGTCCTTTAATTTTTAGTAGATAATATACGATTTATTTAATTTAAATTGTATATTTATCTTGTTAACATAGACTCACAATCCTCATTATTTCGTAAAGTAATTAGATTTTTGTCCCGATCAACAACCTCAATGACCATTAGTTCCTAATGATCATAGACATGAAAAAAGAATAGATATTTGTGTTGATTCTTGTAAAATTCTAGACAGAAACTATGATAGGCTATTATCAGTTGAAACCATGGTAAGTAGCCCAGACTTATTTTGTTCAATAAAATTATTTTTTTTAGCTTTTATTCTTTATTAATTTTAAATATTTTTTATTTAACATAAAAAAACACTTCATTGTTTGAAATAACGATTTAAGTTTGTATGTCAAGATTCTTGTTATATTCGGTTTGTAAACTAATAGTAATTTGTTTATTTGAAATTAAGGTTCATTTTTTAACATTATTATCAAATTAATACTTTTTAAATTTTTTAAAACCTAGCCATTTTAGACAGATAATAAAAATTAACCCGTTACATTGCTTGTTCTAGACAGTATCCAACTATATATTATGTCACATAGGCTATATTCATTGAATGAATGTTAGAATACAAATCCTTCTACAATTTTGGTGAAATTACTGTACCTTGAGTTTCTAAATTTTATATCGTAGAACCGTCTGATCTGCCACTACAGAAGAAGGGCTCGTAAATAATATTAATTTATAAAAGGTTTTACTTTCATGTCTATTAAGTTTGTTATGTACGGATCATGTGTTTAGTTAAACTGATAAAGTAGTTCAATCACACATTAACTAAACAGTAATGACTGTAGTATCTTGGTTGCTCAATGGATGAAAAAGTGCGGTGAACTGATAATTTTGGCATCACGGTAACCAATCTAATTCATGTTCTAAAATTTTTCATAACTAGTAGAGAAAAATGTTATATATATCTAAATATATATTATTCAAATTGCTTTGTGCTTTTTAAAAGTACTAGGTCTATGATAATGATAGGATGAGGCTACCAATTGACTTAGTGAGCAAGAAATTCAATATGATGAAGTTAGGACTTATGGATAAGGCACATATATATATGAAAGATATACTACAAAAATAGTCATGACTACAAAAAGATTGAAAAATTATTTTTTTTGAATTCATCGCATTTTATATTTGTTGAGACACGTCATTTTTTGTTAGGCATTTTTTAGTTTAAGTCGTTCATTTATTAGTATGCTATCCTCGAAATACATTTCTAATAAATTTGGTAGAGTTAGTTTATACAATATTTTGTTATCTAATCAAATCTACTGTTGAGTCATTTTAAAAGACATATAAAAAAGTTACTTAACTCACATAATAATAACAATCACCGTAATAATATAATCTATCATGAACAAAGAATGACACACAACCCTTACACAAAGCATTATAACTAAAACATTATACGCATGACTTTACAAAATTAGATGATAAGTAATATGATGAGCAGATAAATTATACACTTTTTGGCATTATTTTTAGGTAGTTTTTAGTAGGATCTAGCTACTTTTTAGTATATTTTTATTAGTTTTTAAGCAAAATTCACATTTCTGGACTTTACTATGAGTTTGTGCGTTTTTCTATGATTTCAGGTATTTTCTGGCTGAAATTGAGGGACCTGAGCAAAAATCTGATTCAGAGGTAGATAAAGGACTGCAGATCCTTTTGGATTTTGATCTCCCTGCACTCGAAATGGATTTTCTGGAGCTACAGAAGTCTAATTGGCACGCATTTAATTGCGTTGGAAAGTAGACATCCTGGGCTTTCTGGCAATATATAATAGTCTATACTTTGCTCGAGTTTTGATGATGCAAACTGGCGTCCAAACGCCACTTTCCTACCCTATTCTGGCGTTAAACGCCAGAAACAGGATAAAAGCTGGAGATAAATGCCCAAACTGGCATAAAAGCTGGCGTTTAACTCCAAGAGAAGTCTCTACACATGAAAGCTTCAATGCTCCGCCCAAGCACACACCAAGTGGGCCTGGAAGTGGATTTCTGCATCATTTACTTATTTCTGTAAAACCCTAGTAACTTGTCTAGTATAAATAGGACCTTTTGCTATTGTATTATATATTTTTGATCAGTTTTATGCTATCTTAGACTTTTATAGGGGCTGGCCATTCGGCCATGCCTGGACCTTCATCACTTATGTATTTTCAACAGTGGAGTTTCTACACCTCATAGATTAAGGTATGGAGCTCTGCTGTTCCTCGAGTATTAATGTAAAGTACTATTGTTCTTCTATTAAATTCAAGCTTATTCTTATTCCAAGATATTCATTCACACACAAGAACATGATGAATGTGATGATCAAGTGACACTCATCACCATTCTCACTTATGAACGCGTGCCTGACAAACACTTCCGTTCTACATGAAAACAAGCTTGAATGCATATCTCTTAGGACTCCAATCAACGATTCACATCATTTCCCCTCTGACAATGGGGCATCTGAATATGAGATTAGAACCTTTGTGGTATAGGCTAGAAATAATTGGCAGCATTCCTGAGATCCGAAAAGTCTAAACCTTGTCTGTGGTATTCCGAGTAGGATCTGGGAAGGGATGACTGTGACGAGCTTCAAACTCGTGACTGTGGGGCGCAGTGACAGTGCGCAAAAGGATCATTGGATCTTATTTTGACACGATCGAGAGCTGACAGCTGATTAGCCATGAGGTACCTGTGCCTTGTATTTTTCATCCGAGACGAGAAATTCGACAGTTGATTAGTCGTACAGAAACCGTAGAGGACCATTTTCACTAAGAGGACGGGAGGTAGCTATTGACAACGGTGATTCCCAACATACAGCTTGCCATGGAAAGGAGTATGAATGATTGAATAAAGACAGTAGGAAAGCATAGATTCAGAAGGAATAACGCATCTCCATACGCTTATCTGAAATTTCCACCAATGAATTACATAAGTATCTCTATCCTATTTTATGTTTTGTTTATCTTTTAGTTATCAACATCCCATAACCATTTGAATTTGCCTGACTGAGATTTACAAGATGACCATAGCTTGCTTCAAGCCAACAATCTCTGCAGGATCGACCCTTACTCACGTAAGGTATTACTTAGATGACCCAGTGCACTTACTAGTCAGCTGCACAAAGTTGTGTATCACGATTTCCTGTACCAAGTTTTTGGCGCCGTTGCCGGGGATTGTTCGAGTTTGGACAAATGACGGTTCATCTTGTTGCTTAGATTAGGTTATTTTCTTCTTGTTCTATTTTCAAAAAGTTTTCAAAAATCTTTCAAGAAAAAAAATTTTTCTCTTCTTTTTCATTTTTCCAAAAAAATTTTCAAAAAATTACAAAAAAAATTTATAAAACCATAAAACCAAAAAATATTGTGTTTCTTGTTTGAGTCTAGAGTCAATTTTAAGTTTGGTGTCAATTGCATGTTTTCTTTTTTGTTGCATTTTTCGAAATTTTATGATCTTCAAGTTGTTCTTGAGAATTTTCTATGTTCTGATCTTTAAATTCTGTTGTTTTGTATAATTTGTTGTTTTTCATATGCATTCTCAATTTGTTAGTGTTTATAGTACACAAATTTCTAAGTTTGGTGTCTTGCATGTCTTTCTTTTCTAAACATTTTTCAAAAAAATATGTTCTTGATGTTCATCATGATCTTCAAAGTGTTCTTGGTGTTCATCTTGATATTCAAAGTATCCTTGCATGCATTAATTGTTTTGATCTTGCATTCTTATGTTTTAATTCAGTTTGTTGTTTGTCTCTCTCATCATTAAAAAAAATTCAAAAATATATCTTTTCAAGTCAATAATACAGGGAATTGAAGATTCAGAACATTCAGTAGAGGAATCACAAAGAAAAGCTGGGCATTCAGAAAAACACCCAGTAAGGAAGCTTTTCTGGCGTTCAACGCCCAAAAGGGTAGTATTTTGGGCGTTAAATGCCAGAATGGATACCATTCTGGGCGTTTAACGCCAGGATGGCACAAGAGAGGAGATTTTGTTTTCAATTCAAATCTTTTTCAAATTTTCATGTTTTAATTCTTATTTTTGAAATCATATCTTTCAAAATCAAATCTTTTCAACCATATCTTTTTCAAAGATCAAATCTTTTTCATTTTTCTTTCACTATTTTCAAAAATCTTGATTAAAAAATTTCAAGTTTGCTACTTTCTTGTTAAGAAAGATTCAATATTTGAATTTTAGAATCATATCTTTTAGTTTCTTGTTAGTCAAGTCATCAATTTTAAAAATCAAATCTTTTTCAAAAATTTGCTTTACAATCATATCTTTTCAAACATATCTTTTTCAATCAAATCTTTTTCAACCATATCTTTTCAATCATATCTTTTTAAAAATCAAATTTTCTTCAATCATATCTTTTCAATCATATCTCTTTTAATTTGATTTCAAAATCTCTTTCTAACTTCTTATCTTTTCAAATTTATTATTCTTATCTTTTTTAAAACCACCTAACCACTTTCTCACTTTTGATTTTTGAAAACCATTAACCATTTTTCAAAATTCTTTTTAATTAACTAATTATTTTAAATTTTGATTTAATTTTCGAAAATTACCTCTCTCTCATCTCTTTCTATTTAATCACTAACACTCCTCCTATACTAGCAATTCGAACTCTCTCATTCCTTATATGTTCGAATTCGCCTCTATCTACCTCACCTTTCTATTCTTATTTTCCTCTGACACCTTAAGAAATCTCTATACTGTGACATAGAGGATTCCTCTTCTTTTTTGTTCTCTTCTTTTTCATATGAGCAGGAGCAAGGTCAAGAACATTCTTGTTGAAGCTGACCCTGAACCTGAAAGGACTCTGAAGAAGAAGCTAAGAGAAGCTAAAGCATAACAATCCAGAGAAAACCTTACAGAGAATCTCGAAAAAGAAGTAATGGCCGAACCCAACAACAATAACAATGCAAGGAAGGTGCTTGGTGATTTTACTACACCAACTTCCAACTTCCATTGAAGAAGCATCTCAATTCCTATCATTGGAGCAAACAATTTTGAGCTTAAGCCTCGATTAGTTTCTCTAATGCAACAGAATTGCAAGTTCTATGAACTTCCATCAGAAGATCCTTTTCAGTTCTTAACTGAATTCTTGCAGATCTGTGATACTGTTAAGACCAATGGAGTTGATCCCGAAGTCTACAAGCTTATGTTTTTCCCTTTTGCTGTAAGAGACAGAGCTAGAATATGGTTGGACTCTCAACCTAGAAATAGCCTGAACTCTTGGGATAAGCTGGTCACGGCTTTCTGAGCCAAATTCTTTCCTCTTTAAAAGCTGAGCAAGCTTAGAGTGGATGTTCAAACCTTCAGGCAGAAAGAAGGTGAATCCCTCTATGAAGCTTGGGAAAGATACAAGCAACTGGCCAAAAAAATGTCCTTCTGACATGCTCTCAGAATGGACCATCCTGGATATATTCTATGATGGTCTGTCTGAATTGTCTAAGATGTCATTGGACCATTCTGCAGGTGGATCTATTCACCTAAAGAAAATGCCTGCAGAAGCTCAGGAACTTACTGAAATGGTTGCAAATAACCAGTTCATGTATACCTCTGGAAGGAATTCTGTGAATAATGGGACGCCTTAGAAGAAAGGAGTTCTTAAAATTGATGCTCTGAATGCCATATTGGCTCAGAACAAAATGTTGACTCAACAAGTCAATATGATTTCTCAGAGTCTGAATGGATTGCAAAATGTATCCAACAGTACTAAAGAAGCATCTTCTGAAGAAGAAGCTTATGATCTTGAGAACCCTGCAATGGCAGAGGTGAATTACATGGGTGAAGCCTATGGAAACACCTATAATCCCTCATGGAAAAATCATCCATATTTCTCATGGAAGGATCAATAAAAGCCTCAACAAGGCTTTAACAATAATAAAGGTGGAAAAAACAGGTTTAGCAATGGCAAGTCTTTTCCATCGTCCTCTCAACAACAGGCAGAGAATTCTGAGCAGAACTCATCTAGCTTAGCAAATATAGTCTCTGATCTCTCTAAGGCCACTCTCAGTTTCATGAATGAAACAAGGTCCTCCATCAGAAACTTGGAGGCACAAGTGGGTCAGCTGAGTAAAAGGGTTACTAAAACTCCTCCTAGCACTCTCCCAAGCAATACAGAAGAGAATCCCAAAAGAGAGTTCAAGGCCATAACCGTGACCAATATGGCCGAACCTGGAGAGAGTGAAAAGGCAGTGATTCCCAGTGAGGAAGGCCTCAGGGAACGTCCACTGGCCATTAAGGAGTACCCTAATGAGGAACCACGAAAATCTGAGACTCATACAGAGACCATAGAGATTCCATTGAACTTCCTTTTACCATGCATATGCTCCGATGACTATTTATCTTTTGAAGAAGATGAAGACATTGCTGAAGGGCAAGTTGCCCAATATTTAGGAGCAATCATAAAGCTGAATGCCAAGCTATTTGGTAATGAGACTTGGGAGGATGAACCTCCATTGCTCATTAATGAACTGAATACCTGGGTTCAGGGAACTTTACCTCAAAAGAAACAGGATCCTGGTAAATTCTTAATACCCTGTACCATAGGCACCATGACCTTTGAGAAGGCTCTGTGTGACCTAGGGTCAGGTATTAACCTCAGGTCACTCTCTGTAATGGAGAAAATAGGAATCTTTGAGGTACAAGCTGCAAGAATCTCACTAGAGATGACAGACAAATCAATGAAACAGGCTTATGGACTAGTAGAGAATGTGCTAGTGAAGGTTGAAGTCCTTTACATCCCTGCTGATTTCATAATCCTAGACACTGGGAAGGATGAGGATGAATCCATCATCCTTGGCAGACCTTTCCTAGCCACAGCAAAAGCTGTGATTGATATTGACAAAAGAAAGTTGGTTCTTCAATTGAATGAGGACTACCTTATATTCAAGACTCAAGGTTCTCCTTCTGTACACATGGAGCAAAAGCTGTGATTGAATGAGGACTATCTAAGTTTGGTGTTGGAAGGCCACAACCAAACTCTAAGTTTGGTGTTGAGAGGTGATGAGCGGATATTTTATACGCTTTTTGGGGATAATTTCATGTAGTTTTTAGTATATTTTAGTTAATTTTTAGTATATTTTTATTAGTTTTTAGGCAAAATTCATATTTCTGGACTTTACTACGAGTTTGTGTGTTTTTCTGTGATTTTAGGTATTTTCTGGCTGAAATTGAAGGATCTGAGCAAAAATCTGATTTAGGCTGAAAAAGGACTGCTGATGCTGTTGGATTCTGAACTCCCTGCACTCAGAATGGATTTTCTGGAGATACAGAAGTCCAATTGGCGCGCTCTCAATTGCGTTGGAAAGTAGACATCCAGGGCTTTCCAGCAATATATAATAGTTCATACTTTGCTCGAAGATAAATGATGTAAACTGGCATTTGACGCCAATTCCATGTTCCATTCTGGTGTTAAACGCCAGAAACAGGTTACAACCTGGCGTTTAATTCCAGAAACAGCCTATGCATGTGTAAAGCTCAAAGCTCAGCCCCAGCACACACCAAGTGGGTCCCAAAAGTAGATTTTTGCACTATCTATCTCAGTTTACTCATTTTCTGTAAACCTAGGTTACTAGTTTAGTATTTAAAACAACTTTTAGAGATTTATTTTGTACCTCATGACATTTTAGATCTGAACTTTGTATCTTTGACGGCATGAGTCTCTAAACTCCATTGTTGGCGGTGAGGAGCTCTGCTGTGTCTCAATGGATTAATGCAATTATTTCTGTTTTCTATTTAAACACGCTTGTTTCTATCTAAGATATTCATTCGCACTTCAATATGATGAATGTGATGATCTGTGACACTCATCACCATTCTCAATCTATGAAAACGTGCCTGACAACCACCTCCGTTCTACCTTAGATTGAATGAGTATCTCTTGGATTCCTTAATCAGAGTCTTCGTGGTATAAGCTAGAATCCATTGGCAGCATTCTTGAGAATCCGGAAAGTCTAAACCTTGTCTGTGGTATTCCGAGTAGGATTCAGAAATTGGATGACTTTGATGAGCTTCAAACTCACAAAGGTTGGGCGTAATGACAGACGCAAAAGGATCAATGAATCCTATTCCGACATGAGTGAGAACTGACAAATGATTAGCTGTGCGGTGACAGCGCACCTGGACCATTTTCACTGAGAGGATGGATGGTAGCCATTGACAACAGTGATCCACCAACATACAGCTGGCCATAGGGGGAACCTTGCGTGCGTGAAGAAGAAGACAGGGGGAAAGCAGAGATTCAGAAGACAAAGCATCTCCAAAACTCCAACATATTTTCCATTACTGCATAACAAGTAATATTTAATCCATGCTTTTTATTTACTACCAATTAAAACTGAGATTTATTATTATCCTGACTAAGAGTTACAAGATAACCATAGCTTGCTTCAAGTTGACAATCTCCGTGGGATTCGACCCTTACTCACGTAAGGTATTACTTGGACGACCCAGTGCACTTGCTGGTTAGTGGTACGAGTTGTGAAAAGTGTGATTTACAATTTCGTGCATCAAGTTTTTGGCGCCGTTGCCGGGGATTGTTCGAGTTTGAACAACTGACGGTGAATCTTGTTGCTTTGATTAGGAAAATTTTGTCTTTTGGGTCAGAGTCTTTTATATACTTTTCAAAATTTTTCTTTATTAATTTTTTGTTTTTCTGTGAAGTTTAGTGTCATGTTTTAAGTTTAGTGTCAATTATATGCTTTTCTTTGTCTTTCAATTTTTGAATTGCATCTTCTTTGTTCATCCTTGATCTTCAAGTTGTTATTGTCTATTTTCCTTGTTTGATCTTTAGTTTTTCTTGTTTTTGTGTTTTTCCTTGTTTTTCTTATACATTTTCGAATTATTAGTGTCCAAGGTATAAAAATTTTTAAGTTTGGTGTCTTCTGTGTTCTTATTTTCTTAAAAATTTTTCAAAAAAAGTGTTCTTGGCGTTCTTTTTATGTTCTTGTTGTTCTTGTGAATCTTCAAAGTGTTCTTGAGTCTTTCTTGTGTTTTGATCTTAAAATTTTTTATTTTGGTGTTCCTTGGTGTTTTTCTTTCCAAATTTTCAAAAATAAGGAGCATTAGATCTAAAAAATTCAAAAATAAAAAATATCTTTTCCTCATTCCACTCATAATTTTCGAAAATTTAGCATTAAATTAGTCATCAATTTTTAAAAAAATCATATCTTTTTCAACCATATCTTTTTCAAAAATCAAATCTTTTTCAAAACCTCTTAACCACTTTTTCTTTCTCTTCATTTTTTGAAAATCCTCACCCATTTTTCATTTTATTTTATTTTATTTTTTATTTCCATTTTCTAAAAAAAATATTTTAATACTATTTGAATCTCCAATTCACATCTCCCTTTCTCCATTATGGACCTAAGTGGAAATAAACAGTCCAGAAGGACTCTGGGGTCATATGCAAACCCCACTACTGCTTCATATGGGAGTAGTATCTGTATACCCTCCATCAGAGTCAGTAGTTTTGAGTTGAATCCTCAGCTCATTATCGTGGTGCAGCAAAATTGCCAGTATTCTGGTCTTCCACAGGAAGAACCTACAGAGTTTCTGGCACAGTTTTTATAAATTGCTGACATAGTACGTGATAAGGAAGTGGATCAGGATGTCTACAGATTATTACTGTTTCCATTTGCTGTAAAAGACCAAGCTAAGAGGTGGTTAACTAACCAACCTAAGGCTAGCATAAGGACATGGAAACAGCTATTAGAAAAATTCCTGAATCAATATTTCCCTCCAAAACGGATGACACAGCTAAGGCTGAACATCTAAGGCTTTAAACAAGGAGATAATGAATCTCTTTATGATGCTTGGGAGAGATACAGAGAGATACTAAGAAAATGCCCCTCTGAAATATTTTCAGAGTGGGTGTAGTTAGACATCTTCTATTATGGGCTTACAGAGAAAGCTCAGATGTCTTTGGACCACTTAGTTGGTGGATCTATACACATGAAAAAGACAATTGAAGAAGCTCAAGAGCTCATTGATACAGTTGCCAGAAATCAGCATCTGTACCTAAGTAGTGAGTCTTCCATGAAAGAAGAGGCTAAAACAGTAACTGCTGAACTCAGTCCTGCAGAACAAGTTACTGAATTCAATCAGCAATTAGATTTTCTAACAAAACAGCTAGCCAAATTCAAGGAGATACTACAAGACACAAGAATGGCTAATATGAATATGGAAGTATAGTTGAAGCAAACAAAACAGCAGTTATCAAAATAAATAACAGAAGAGTGTCAAGCAGTTTAATTAAGAAGTGGGAAAACATTAAATACCTCACTTCAAAGCAGTAGGAAGCCAAGAAATGAACAAACTGTTACCCAAAATCCCTCTGAGGACAGTAAGAGCCCAGAGAGGAATAATTTTGTCGCTCAAATGCCAGAAAAGGGTGGAGAGCTGGCGTTAAATGCCCAACCCATGCTCAGTTCTGGCGTTCAAACGCCACTAACAGGCAAGGAGTTGGCGTTAAACACCCAAGGGAAGCTCAGTTCTGGCATTCAAATTCCAGAAACAGGTAAGGAGTTGGCGTCCAACGCCAATCCAGCTTCCAACCCTGGCATTCAAACGCCAGTGAGGGATCAGATACATACAAGTGCTGATAGTAACCCCTCTAAAAAGGCTTCTCCAACCACATCTGTAGGAAATAAACCTGCAACCACTAAGGTTGAGGAATACAAAGCCAAAATGCCTTATCCTCAGAAACTCTACCAAGCAGAACAGGATAAGCAATTTGCCCGCTTTGCAGACTATCTCGGGACTCTTGAAATAAAGATTTTGTTTGTAGAGACACTTGAGTAAATACCCTCTTATGCTAAGTTCATGAAAGAGATCTTAAGTCATAAGAAGGATTGGAGAGAAACTGAAAAAGTTTACCTCACTGAAGAATACAGTGCAGTCATTCTAAAAAGCTTTCCAGAGAAGCTTAAGGATCTTGGAAGCTTTATGATACCATGCACATTAGAGGGCACTTGTACCAAGATAGCTCTATGTGATCTTGGGGCAAGTATCAACTTAGTACCTGCATCCACTATCAAAAAGCTTGGCTTGGCAGAAGAAATCAAACCAACCAGGATCTGTCTTCAACTTGCTGATGGCTCCATTAAATACCCATCAGGCATGATTGAGGATGTGATTATCACAGTTGGGCCATTTGCATTCCCCACTGATTTTGTAGTGCTAGAGATGGAGGAGCACAAGAGTGTAACTCTCATCCTAGGAAGACATTTCCTAGTAACTGGACGAATCCTCATTGATGTCGAAAAAAGGGGAAGTGACCCTGAGAGTTAATGAGGATGAGTTCAGGCTGAATGTTGTTGAAGCAATGAAGCATCCAGACACATCAAATGACTACATGAGCATTGATGTTATTGACTCCCTGGTAGAGGAGATCAATATGGCTGAGTCTCAAGTCAGAGCTAGAGAATATCTTTAAAGATGTTCAGCCTGATCTAGAGGAATCAGATAGAATAATAGAACCTCTGAAAACCCATCAGGAAGAGGAGAAACCTCCTAAACCCGAGCTCAAACCATTGCCACCATCCATGAAATATGCATTTCTAGGAGAAGGTGACACTTTTCCTGTAATCATAAGCTCTGCCTTAGAGCCACAGGAAGAGGAAGCACTAATTCAAGTGCTAAGGACACACAAGACAGCTCTTGGATGGTCCATCAGTGATCTTAAGGGCATTAGCCCAGCCAAATGCATGCACAAGATCCTATTGGAGGATGATGCTAAGCTAGTGGTTCAACCACAGAGGCAGCTAAATCCGGCTATGAAGGAGGTGGTGCAAAAGGAGGTCACTAAATTACTAGATGATGGGATTATTTATCCTATTTCTGATAGCCCATGGGTGAGCCCTGTCCAAGTTATCCCCAAGAAGGGAGGCATGACAGTAGTTCATAATGAAAAGAATGAACTGGTTCCTACAAGAATAGTTACAGGTTGGCGCATGTGTATTGACTACAGAAGATTTAATACAACCACCAGAAAGGATCATTTTCCTTTACCATTCATAGACCAGATGCTAGAAAGACTAGCAGGTCATAATTACTACTGCTTTCTGGATGGTTATTCAGGTTACAACCAGATTGCAGTAGATCCCCAGGATCAAGAGAAAACAGCATTCACATGTCCATCTGGAGTATTTGCTTATAGAAGTATGCCATCTGTGTAATGCACCTGCAACCTTTCAGAGGTGCATGCTCTCTATTTTCTCTGATATGGTGAAAAAGTTTCTGGAAGTCTTCATGGACGACTTCTCAGTATTTGGAGACTCATTCATCTCTTGTCTTGACCATCTAGCACTTGTTCTGAAAAGGTGCCAAGAGACTAACCTGGTTTTAAACTAGGAAAAATGTCACTTTATGGTGACTGAAGGAATTATCCTTGGGTATAAAATTTTGAACAAAGGAATAGAGGTGGATTAAGCTAAGGTGGAGGTAATTGAAAAATTACCACTACCTACCAATATTAAAGCAATCAGAAGCTTTCTGGGGCATGCAGGATTCTATAGGAGGTTTATAAAAGATTTTTCAAAAATTGCAAAATCTCTGAGTAATCTGCTAGCTGCTGACATGCCATTTATCTTTGATAAGGAGTGTCTGCAGGTGTTTGAGACTCTAAAAGCTAAGCTGGTCACAACACCAGTCATTTCTGTATGAAACTGGACAATACCATTTGAACTAATGTGTGATGCCAGTGACCATGCCATTGGTGGAGTATTGGGACAAAGGCATGACAAGCTTCTGCACATTATTTATTATGCCAGTCGTGTTTTAAATAACGCACAGAATAACTACACGACCATAGAAAAAGAGTTACTTGCAGTGGTTTATGCCATTGACAAGTTCAGATCTTATTTAGTAGGATCAAAAAAGATTGTGTACACTGACCATGCTACTCTTAAATATCTACTCACAAAGCAAGATTCAAAACCCAGACTCATAAGATGGGTGTTGCTTCTGCAAGAGTTTGATATAGAAATAAGAGGCAGAAGAGGGGCAGAGAACCAAGTAGCAGATTACCTGTCTTGAATAGAACCAGTAGAAGGGGCGTCCCTCCCTCTTACTGAGATCTCTGAAACCTTTCCGGATGAGCAACTCTTTGCCATCCAGAAAGTATCATGGTTTGCAGACATTGCAAACTACAAGGCTGTGAGATTCCTACCCAAAGAGTATAGTAGGCAACAATCAAAGAAATTGATCTCAGATGGAAAGTACTATCTGTGGGATGAACTATATCTCTTCAAGAGATGTACAGACGGAATAATTCGTAGATGTGTACCTAAAGAAGAAGCTCAGAAGATCCTTTGGCATTGCCATGGATCACAGTATGGAGGACATTTTGGAAGTGAGCGAACAGCCACAAGAGTCCTCTAATGTGGCCTCTACTGGCTTACTCTCTATAAAGACTCCCGAGAGTTTGTACGTAATTGTGATAGTTGCCAAAGATCTGGCAATTTGCCTCATGGTTATGCCATGCCTCAACAAGGGATCTTGGAGATTGAGTTGTTTGATGTATGGGGTATTGACTTCATGGGGCCTTTCCCACCATCAGACTCAAATACTTATATTCTGGTGGCAGTGGATTATGTATCCAAATGGGTGGAGGCTATTGCAACACCCACTAATGATACTAAGACAGTGCTGAAATTCCTCCAGAAATATATCTTCAGCAGATTTGGTGTCCCTAGAGTACTAATCAGTGATGGGGGCGCTCATTTCTGCAATAAACAGCTTTACTCTGCTATGGTTCGATATGGAGTTAGCCACAGGGTGGCAACTCCATATCATCCACAGACAAATGGGCAAGCTGAAGTCTCTAATAGAGAACTTAAAAGAATCCTGGAACGGACTGTGATTAACCGTATAAGGGATTGGGCAAGAAGCTTGGATGATGCTCTGTGGTCATGCAGAACAGCATTCAAGACTCCTATAGGGACCTCTCCATACCAGCTTGTGTATGGAAAAGTCTGTCACTTGCTAGTGGAACTGGAACACAAGGCCTACTAGGCAACCAGATTCCTAAACCTTGATGCCAAGTTAGCTGGAGAAAAACGATTGCTCCAGTTAAATGAACTAGAGGAATTCAGACTCAATGCTTTCGAAAATGAAAAAATTTACAAAGTGAAAGCAAAAAGATGGCATGATAAGAAGCTGTCATCCAGAGTCTTTAAGCCAGGACAAAAATTTCTGCTGTTTAACTCTAGGCTCAGATTATTTCCCAGAAAGTTGAAATCCCGGTAGAGAAGACCATATGTGATTACAGGTGTGTCACCATATGGATATGTAGAGCTTCAGGATAATGACTCTAACAAAAAATTCATTGTTAATGGACAGAGAGTCAAACATTATCTTGAAAGCAATTTTGAGCAAGAATGCTCAAAACTGAAACTTGTTTAAAGCTCAGTAATAGTCCAGCTAAAGACAATAAAGAAGCGCTTGCTGGGAGGCAACCCAGCCATTAACAAAGCTTATTTGTTAATTAAATGATAATTTTACGGGTTCATATTAATTATCTTTAAGGTAAAGTATCAATTGCATGAGTTCACAAAGTTACAGAAGGATTCAGAGGATAAAATAGCAAAAAGAAGCTCACTGGTGCGAAAACGCCAGTAAAAGCTGTTTTGGGCGTTAAACGCCCAAAAGAAGCATCTACTGGGCGTTTAACGCCAGTATGGATAGCCAATTAGGTGTTAAACGCCAGAATGGATACCATTCTAGGCGTTTAATGCCAGATTTGCAGCATCCTGAGCGTTCAGAAAAATGCCCAGTGATAAAGGATTTTCTGGCGTTTAACGCCAGCCAGAAGCTACAGCTGGGTGTTAAATGCCCAGGAGAAGCTACAGATGGGCGTTAAACACCCAAAACATGCAGCAGTTGGGCGTTTAACGCCAGGATTGTGGGGAGAAGGTAACTTCGTTTTCACTTCAATTTTTTTCATTTTTCATGTTTCAATTCATGATTTCTTGCATAAACATGTTACAAACTCTCATCTTTCAACTTCAATTTCAAAAAATTTTTAATCCTAAACATATTTCTAAATTTTTCTTCAATATCTTTTCAAACCTTTTTCAAAACTCATTTATTTTTTTGAATTCTTTTCAAATCTTTTAAAATTCTTCTCAAATCTTTTTAAACTCATCATATCTTCTTTTCAAAATTTAGATTTATCTTTTTCAAATATCTTTCATATCTTTTCAATTTTAAATTACATCTTTTTCCTATCATACTTATCTTTTACAAATTATATCTTCTATCCTATCTTTTTCAAAAATTCTCAAAAAACCACCCCCCTTCCCTTTAAATCCGCGTTCGGCCTCCCTCCTCTTCTCCATAATTCGAACTTGGCTCTCCCTCTAACCCTCTTTTTTCCTTTCTTTTGCTTGAGGACAAGCAAACCTCTAAGTTTGGTGTGTTTATCCGTGATCACTAAGCCAATACCCACTAAGATCATGGTTCCTAAGGGAAAACAAACCACTCCAAGAGGCAAGAAAGAAAATATTCCAAAACTACTTTGGAATCAAGGGAAGTTCTTAACCAAAGAATATTCAGACCATTACTACAAAATAATGGGTCTAAGGTCAGTGATCCCGGATGTTAAATTTGATCTGAAAGAAGACGAATATCCGGAGATCTAAGAGCAAATTCGAAACAGGAGCTGGGAAATCCTAGCTAATCCTGAAACAAAGGTGGGAAGAAATATGGTTCAGGAATTTTACTCTAATATGTGGCAAACAGACAGGCAGAGAATAGCTGGAACTGCCTTCTATGACTTTCGAACTCTGGTCAGAGGGAAGATTGTTCACTTCTACCCTGACAAAATAAGAGAGATCTTTAAGCTACCTCAACTACAAGATGAACCAGATTCCTTTAGTAGGCGGAGAATGATGAGAACAAATAAGAGCTTGGACAAAATTCGAAAGGACATATGCCTCCCTGGAACCAAGTGGACATCCAACACAAAGGGTGTCCCAAACCAACTCAAGAGAGGAGATCTCAAACCAGTCACCAGAGGCTGGCTAGACTTCATTAGGCATTCTATACTGCCCACTAGCAACTGCTCTGAAGTCACCATCAAAAGAGCAGTAATGATCCATTGCATTATGTTGGGAAAAGAAGTGGAAGTTCATCAGCTGATTTCTTGTGAACTCTACACAATTGCAAACAAGAACTCCAAAGATGCCAAATTGGCTTATCAAAGCTTAGTTTCTATGCTATGTAAAGATGCTGGGGGTAAAGATGGGAGTAAATGAGTATATCTCAGTTGAGCAACCAATCACCAAAATGTCAATGGAAGGACAACAAGTGCAGGATGACCCCATCAAGAGGAAAGCACAGGAGTTCCTCCCGGAAATCCCTCAAATTGAATACTGGAAGCGTCTTGAAGCATCTGTTACCAAATTGCAAGAAGCTATGGACCAACTAAAGGAAGAACAGCAAAATCAAAATAGCATGCTTTGCAAACTGCTTGGGAAACAAGAAGAGCAAGGGCATGAACTAAAGGAACTGAAGCGTCAGAAGCTATCTCTTGAAGGGCCAAGCACCCCACAGACTAAAGGAGCATCCACCTCCCAAAATAAAGGTTGTTGAGTCCTAATCTTTGCCTTAACTCTGTGATAATTGTTCTTATTAGGAATTTACCTTAGAAGTTATGTATGAGTAGTAGTAATTAGTATCTTTATTTTGATTTTATCTCCAATTAAGCTATAATTTATTTTTCTCATCATCATCAAACATGAATAAAATAGCAGATTTTTAGAATAAGGAGGCAATATTTTTTCGAGTTTTTAATAAGAAAAATTCAAATTATTTATATGTGGTGACAATACTTTTTGTCTTCTGAATGAATGCCTCAACAATGCATAATTTTGATAGTGGAGTTTATGAATGTTAAATCTATTGGCTCTTGAAGGAATGATGAACAAGAAAAATGTTATTGATGATCTGAAAAATCATGAAATTGATTATTGAAGCAAGAAAAAGCAGTGAAAAACAAAGGTTGTGAAAAAAACAAAAGAAAAAGAAAAATCAAGCAGAAAAAGACAATAGCCCCTTAAACCAAAAGGCAAGAGCAAAAAGGATCCAAGGCTTTGAGCATCAATGGAAAGGAGGGCCTAAAGGAATAAAATCCGGGCCTAAGCGGCTAAATCAAGCTGTCCCTAACCATGTGCTTGTGTCATGAAGGTCCAGGTGAAGAGCTTGAGACTGAGTGGTTAAAGTCGTGATCCAAAGCAAAAGAGTGTGCCTGAGAACTTTGGACACCTCTAACTGGGGACTTTAGCAAAGCTAAGTCACAATCTGAAAAGGTTCACCCAGTTTTGTGTCTGTGGCATTTATGTATCTAGTGGTAATATTGGAAAACAAAATGCTTAGGGTCACAGCCAAGACTCATAAGTAACTGTGTTCAAGAATCAACATGCTGAAATAGGAGAACCAATAACATTATCTGAATTCTGAGTTCCTATGGTTGCCAATCATTCTGAATTTCAAAGGATAAAGTGAGATGCCAAAACTGTTCGGAAGCAAAAAACTACTAGTCCCGCTCATCTAATTAGAATCTGAGCTTCACTTAAAATTCTGAGATATTATTGCTTCTTGATTTCTTTTTATCCTATTTTATTTATCTAGTTGCTTGGGGACAAGCAACAGTTTAAGTTCGGTGTTGTGATGAGCGGATATTTTATACACTTTTTGGGGGTAATTTCATGTAGTTTTTAGTATGTTTTAGTTAATTTTTAGTATATTTTTATTAGTTTTTAGGCAAAATTCATATTTCTGGACTTTACTATGAGTTTGTGTGTTTTTCTATGATTTCAGGTATTTTCTGGCTGAAATTGAAGGATCTGAGCAAAAATCTTATTCAGGTTGAAAAAGGACTGCTGATGTTGTTGGATTCTGACCTCCCTGCACTCGAAATAGATTTTCTAGAGCTACTGGAGTCCAATTGGCACGCTCTCAATTGTGTTGGAAAGTAGACATCCAGGGCTTTCCAGCAATATTTAATAGTTCATACTTTGATCGAAGATAAACGACATAAACTGGCGTTTGACGCCAATTTCATGTTCCATTCTGGCGTTAAATGCCAGAAACAGGTTACAACCTGGCGTTTAATTCAAGAAACAGCCTATGAACCTGTAAAGCTCAAAGCTCAGCCCCAGCACACACCAAGTGGGCTCCAGAAGTGGATTTCTATACTATCTATCTCAGTTTACTCATTTTCTGTAAACCTAGGTTACTACTTTGGTATTTAAAACAACTTTTAGAGATTTATTTTGTACCTTATGAAATTTTAGATCTGAACTTTGTATCTTTGATGGCATGAGTCTCTAAACTCCATTGTTGGTGGTGAGGAGCTCTGCTGTGTCTCGATGGATTAATGCAATTATTTCTGTTTTCTATTCAAACACGCTTGTTTCTATCTAAGATATTGATTCGCACTTCAATATGATGAATGTGATGATCCGTGACACTCATCACCATTCTCAATCTATGAACGTGTGCCTGACAACCACCTCCATTCTACTTTAGATTGAATGAGTATCTCTTGGATTCCTTAATTAGAGTCTTCGTGGTATAAGCTAGAATCCATTGGCAGCATTCTTGAGAATCCAGAAAGTCTAAACCTTGTCTGTGGTGTTCCTAGTAGGATTCAGGGATTGGATGACTGTGACGAGCTTCAAACTCACAAAGGTTGGGCGTAGTGACAGACGAAGAAGGATCAATGGATCCTATTCTGACATGAGTGAGAACTGACAGATGATTAGCCGTGCGGTGACAGTGCACCTGGACCATTTTCACTGAGAGGACGGATGGTAGCCATTGACAACGGTAATCCACCAACATACAGCTGACCATAGGGGGAACCTTGCGTGCGTAAAGAAGAAGACAGAGGGAAAGCAGAGATTCAGAAGACAAAGCATCTCCAAAACTCCAACATTTTCTCCATTACTGCATAACAAGTACTATTTAATCCATGCTTTTTACTTACTACCAATTAAAACTGAGATTTATTATTATCCTGACTAAGAGTTACAAGATAACCATATCTTGCTTCAAGCCGACAATCTCCATGGGATTCGACCCTTACTCACGTAAGGTATTACTTGGACGACCCAGTGCACTTGCTGGTTAGTGGTACGAGTTGTGAAAAGTGTGATTTACAATTTCGTGCATCAAGAGGCCACAACCAAACTCTAAGTTTGGTGTTGAGAGGCCACAACCATGCTCTGATTATTTGTGAGGCTCCATGAGAGCCCACTGTCAAGCTATTGACATTAAAGAAGCGCTTATTGGGAGGCAACCCAATTTTTATTTATCTATGTTAAATTTCCATTATTATTTTATGTTTTCTTTAGGTTGATGATCATGTGGAGTCACAAAAACAACTGCAAAAATCAGAGCAAATTCAAAAATAGCATTACAAATAGCACACCCTGGAGGAAGATCTTACTGGCGTTTAAACGCTAGTAAGGGTAGTAGGATGGGTGTTAAACACCCAGTCTGGCACCGTTCTGGGCGTTTAACGCCAGAAATGGGTACCAGATTGGCGTTTAACGCTAGAACAGGGCACCAAGCTGGCGTTAAACGCCAGAAACAGGCAGCAACCTGGCGTTTAATGCCAGAATTTCACTCTAAGGGCGTTTTGCATGCCTAAATGGAGCAGGGATGAGAAGTCCTTGACCCCTCAGGATCTGTGGACCCCACAGGATCCCCACCAACCTCAACTCATTCTCTCTCTCTCTCACACCTTTTCATAACACTCTTCCCCAAATACCCTTCACCAAACACCTCCATCTCTCTACCCCAAATACCCCTCACCAATCACATCCATATCTTTTCCACAAAAACCCCACCTAATTCCAAAATTCAAAATCCTTTACCTCCCAAACCCAACCCAAAATACACGCACCCAACCCTCCCCCCACTCCAATATAAACCCTCATCCTTCCTTCATTTTCACACATCACAATCACCTTATACCCCCTTGGTCGAATTCCCTCTCTCCCTCCATCTCCTCCATTTTCTTCTTCTTCCCCTTCTTTCTTTCTTCTTTCGCTCGAGGACGAGCAACCATTTTAAGTTTGGTGTGGTAAAAGCATTGCTTTTTGTTTTTCCAAAACCATTTATGGCACCTAAGGCCGGAGAAACCTCTAGAAAGAGGAAAGGAAAGGCAAAAGCTTCCACCTCTAAGTCATGGGAGATGGAGAGATTCATCTTAAAGGTCCATCAAGACCACTTCTATGAAGTTGTGGCCAAGAAGAAGGTGATTCTTGAGGTCCCTTTCATGCTCAAAAGGAATCAGTATCTGGAGATCCAACATGAGATTCGAAGAAAAGGTTGGGAGGTTCTCACCAACCCCATTCAACAAGTCAGAATCTTAATGGTTCAAGAGTTCTATGCAAACGCATGGATCACTAAGAACCATGATGAAAGTATGAATCCGAATCCAAAGAATTGGCTTACAATGGTTCGGGAGAAATAATTAGATTTCAGTTTGGAAAATGTAAGGTTGGCATTCAACTTGCCAATGATGCATGAAAATGCACGCCCCTACACTAGAAGGGTCAACTTTGATCAAAGGTTAGACCAACTCCTCATGGACATATATGTGGAATGAGCTCAATAGAAAAGAGACTCAAGAGGTAAGCCGGTTCAATTGAGAAGATCAGACCTTAAGCCTGTGGCTAGAAGATGGTTGGAGTTCATCCAACGCTCTATCATTCCTACTAGCAACCGATCTGAAGTGACTGTGGATCAGGCCATCATGATCCATAGTATCATGATTGGGGAGGAAGTGGAAGTTCATGAGATCATACCTCTAGAACTCTACAAGGTGGCTGACAAGTCCTCCACTTTGGCAAGGTTAGCCTTTCCTCATCTCATTTGTCACCTATGCAGTTTAGCTGAAATTGTCATAGAGAAAGACATCCTCATTGAAGAGGACAAGCCCATCACTAAAAAGAGGATGGAGCAAAAAAGAGAGCTCACTCATGGACCTCAACAAGAGCATGAGGAAGTTCCTCATCAAAAAATCCCTGAGATGCCTCAAGGGATGTATTTTTCTCCACACAACTATTGGGAGCAAGTCAACACCTCTTTGGAAGGCTTGAGTTACAACATGGACCAACTAAGAGTGGAGCACCAAGAGTACTCCATCATTCTCCATGAGATTAGAGAAGATCAAATAGCCATGAGGGAAGAGCAACAAAGGCAAGGAAGAGACATAGAGGAGCTCAAGCGTTCCATTGGATCTTCAAGAGGAAGAACTAGCCGCCATCACTAAGGTGAACCCGTTCTTTGATTTTTTTGTTCTTATTTTTTTGATTTTTGAATTTGATGCTTTATTTTTGTCTATGTTTGTGTCTTTATTACATGATCATTAGTGTCTAGTATCTATGCCTTAAAGCTATGAATAATTCCATGAATCCTTTACCTCTCTTAAATGAAAAATGTGCCTAATTACAAAAAGAACAAGAAGTACTTGGATTTCAAATTTTATCTTGAAATTAGTTTAATTATTTTGATGTGGTGGCAATACTTTTTGTTTTCTGAATGAATGCTTGAACAGTGCATATTTTTTATAGTAAAGTTTATGAATGTTAAAATTGTTGGCTCGTGAAAGAATGATGAACAAAGAGAAATATTATTGATAATATGAAAAATCATGAAATTGATTCTTGAAGCAAGAAAAAGCAGTGAAAAAGAAAAAAATAAAAAATGGCAAAAAAAAGAAAAAGAAAGAAAAAAAAGCAAGTAGAAAAAGCCAATAGCCCTTTAAACCAAAAGGCAAGGGTAAAAGGAATAAAATCTTGGCCTAAGCAGCTAAATCAAATTGTCCCTAACCATGTGCTTGTGGCATGAAGGTCCAAGTGAAAAGCTTGAGACTGAGTGGTTAAAGTCATGATCCAAAGCAAAAAGAGCGTGCTTAAGAACTCTGGACACCTCTAATTGGGAACTTTAGCAAAGCTAAGTCACAATCTGAAAAGGTTCACCCAGTTATGTGTCTGTGGCATTTATGTATCCGGTGGTAATACTAGAAAACAAAGTGCTTAGGGCCACGACTAAGACTCATAAAGTAGCTGTGTTCAAGAATCAACATACTGAACTAGGAGATTTAATAACACTATCAAAAATTTTGAGTTCCTATAGATGCCAATCATTCTGAATTTCAAAGGATAAAATGAGATGCCAAAACTGTTAAGAAGCAAAAAGCTACTAGCCCCACTCATTTAATTGGGACTAAGTTTCATTGATATTGTAGAATTTATTGTATATTCTCTTCTTTTTATTCTATTTTATTTTCAATTGCTTGGGGACAAGCAACAATTTAAGTTTGGTGTTGTGATGAGTGGATAATTTATACGCTTTTTGGCATTGTTTTTAGGTAGTTTTTAGTAGGTTCTAGCTACTTTTTAGTATATTTTTATTATTTTTTAAGAAAAATTCACATTTCTAGACTTTACTATGAGTTTGTGTATTTTTCTGTGATTTCAGGTATTTTCTGGCTGAAATTGAGGGACCTGAGCAAAAATTTGATTCAGAGGCTGAAAAAGGACTGCAGATGCTGTTGGATTCTGACCTCCCTGCACTCGAAATAGATTTTCTGCAGCTTTAGAAGCCCAATTGATGCGCTCTTAATTGCGTTGGAAAGTAGACATCTTGGGCTTTCCAGAAATATATAATAGTCTATACTTTGCCTGAGTTTTGACGATGCAAACTGGTGTCCAAACGTCACCTTCCTACCCTATTCTGGCGTTAAACGCCAGAAACAGGATAAAAGCTGGAGTTAAACGCCCAAACTAGCATAAAAGCTGGCGTTTAACTCCAAGAGAAGTCTCTACACATGAAAGCTTCAATGCTCAGCCCAAGCACACACCAAGTGGGCCCGGAAGTGGATATCTGCATCATTTACTTATTTCTATAAAACCCTAGTAACTAGTCTAGTATAAATAGGACCTTTTATTATTGTATTATTTATCTTTGATCAATTTTATGCTATCTTAGACTTTTATGGGGGCTGGCCATTCGGCCATGCATGGACCTTCATCACTTATGTATTTTCAACAGTGGAGTTTCTACACCTCATAGATTAAGGTGTGGAGCTCTGTTGTTCCTTGAGTATTAATGTAAAGTACTATTGTTCTTCTATTCAATTCAAGCTTATTCTTATTCCAAGATATTCATTCACACATAAGAATATGATTAATGTGATGATCAAGTGACACTCATCATCATTCTCACTTATGAACGCGTGTCTGACAAACACTTCTGTTCTACATGAAAACAAGCTTGAATGCATATCTCTTGGGACTCTAATCAATGATTCACATCATTTCCCCTCTGACAATGGGGCATCTGAATCTGAGATTAGAACCTTTGTAGTATAGGCTAGAAACAATTGACAGCATTCCTGATATCCGAAAAGTCTAAACCTTGTCTGTGGTATTCCGAGTAGGATCTGGGAAGGGATGACTGTGGCGAGCTCCAAACTCGCGACTGTGGGGCACAGTGACAGTGCACAAAAGGATCATTGGATCTTATTCCGACATGATCGAGAACCGACAGCTAATTAGCCATGCGGTAGCTGTGCCTGGTATTTTTCATCTGAGACGAGAAATCCGACAGTTGATTAGCCGTACAGAAACCGTAGAGGACCATTTTCACTAAAAGGACGGGAGGTAGCAATTGAAAACGGTGATCCCCAACATACAGCTTGCCATGGAAAGGAGTATGAATGATTGAATGAAGACAGTAGGAAAGCAGAGATTCAGAAGGAATAACGCATCTCCATATGCTTATCTAAAATTTTCACCAATGAATTACATAAGTATCTCTATCCTATTTTATGTTTTGTTTATCTTTTGGTTATCAAAATCCCATAACCATTTGAATCCACCTGACTGAGATTTATAAGATGACCATAGCTTGCTTCAAGCCGACAATCTCCATAGGATCGACCCTTACTCACGTAAGGTATTACTTGGATGACCCAGTGCACTTGCTAATCAGCTGCATGAAGTTGTGTATCACGATTTCGTGTACCATAATACACATCAATTAAGAGTTTGATTAGCATATTTTTGCAAAGAAATAATATTTTTCTCATTTCATCCATTTATTAAGTATAGTTCTAACATAATTATTTATATAGTAAACTAAAAAAAAGCATAATTATGAATATTTTGTTATAAAATTAAATGACAGGCTTGAAGAAAATAGGGAGGGAGTTGTGATAGTAGTGCAATATATTTTTTGATAACTAGTTATTATTTGGTGAAAAAGAGTTGGAATAGGAAAAATAGAAATACCAAAGCCAAGAGAACAAAAACACATATAAGGGTGCTAATGTTAATGATAGGTATAGAAAGTGAGTAAATCCTCATTTTGGTCTTTGAGATCTGCAGGATTACCCATTTTAGATTTTGAAGTTCAAAATTCCTGGTATGGATCCTCAAGATCCAGGTCTGGGTACAAAATGCTGAAGTGGCAAAATGTTGCAATTCTCGACACTCCAACGATTAAGTGACATTGCCACAGTTGAATAAGGACTCCATCTGGTCCTTGAAACTCTACTTTTTCTTTTTGATCCACGCGATCCTTTGTTCTTATGCAGTATTGTTGTCGTCTCCTGTTGCTCTAACAACCGCACCGATGTCTCTATTCTCGTCTTCTTTGGTGTTGGTGTTGGTGTCACTTGTACTGCTGTTTGTTGGAGTGTCGAGGAACTGATGTTGTCGTCTCATGTGCAATAATGGGAATGCTGAGATTGAATCCGTGGCTTTTAGAGCCACATTATTTCCATGTCATGGTCAATTCGACATGTTCAATTTTAATTCAAAGAAAAAAAAAAGGCATTTTTTTGTTTGTTTATCAAATTATATAGCTGGAAAGAAAAAAGGATTGAGATCTATACTGTTGATAGCCAACAACCATATTGTCTCTTCATACTGGACCCGTTCTGTTCAGTTCCTCTTAAGGTTACAACTTTCATGTGATATCAAGCAACTGCGGCAGTAATTAAAATAATCTTCCAAAGTAGAAGATATTAGAATCGTTTACAATCTACTAAAATATGAAGGTTAGATAGTCTACAGCACAGTATTCCCGCCAAAAGAGTTAGTGCAGTAGTAACTCTCATTACAACACGTGGACTCCACAATAAATTATTATTGAGATTATTATTATTATATTCTCTATTTATCTATCTATTTAGGTGTTGGCTTCGGTGCGACTATAAATTCATACGTACCGATACGTAAAAAATGTGGTCAAATAACATGACATGTGGAATTTATTTTCTATATCAACATTTAATTTTCTTTTAAAAAATATATATCATATCATTACTTTTACTAAAACATCCTTATAATTTAATAAAAATAAAAATATTTTTTATTTAATTTTAAATAAAGACTTAAAAATTCTTAATTTATTCAATTAGACAAAAATATTCTTTTAAATCAATCAAAATTTAAAATTTAACTAATTCTAATTTTAAATTTTCAAATAATTTAAACAACAAAACAAAAACATATCTGAGAAACAAAAAAATTAAAAGACTGTTCTTTCATTTGGGTTTCAGAAGCCCTCTCTTCGATCATCGTCTCTGCAGGTTTCTAGTGTTCTTGATCTTCTCAGGGTTTTCTAGTGCTCTTCTCTCCTATCGCATATGAACCTATGCAGCCGCCTCAACAAAGACAAAAGAGTAACATTGAAGAGATCAAGCACTACATGGGATCCTCAAGGAGGAGCAGTAGCCACCATCATTCATGTGGATTCGTTCTCTTTTACTCCTTTTCTGTTATTTTTCTGTTTTCTTTCTGTTCATTTATCTGTTCTCTTGTTTTAGTTGCATGATCATTTGCATTTGATGTCTTAAAGTTGTAAAATATTCCATATATCTATCACCTTGCTTAAATGAAAATTTTTATTAAAAGGAATTAAGAGATGCATGAATTTCAAGTTTAAAATAAGATTAGTTTAATTAGTTTGATGTGGTATCATTTGCTTTTATTTTCTGAATTTATGATTAAATAGTGCATATTTGAAGTTGAAATTTATGAATGTTGGCTCTTGAAAGAATGATGATGAAAGTGAAATATTATTGATAATCTAAAAAATCTAAAAATTGATTTTTGAATCAAGAAAAGGTAGCAAAAAGAAAAAGAAAAAGCTTGCATGCAAAAAAAAGTGGCGAAAAATAAAAAGAAAGAAAAAAATAAAAAGCAAGCAGAAAAAGTCAATAACCTTTTAAACCAAAAGGCAAGGGTAAAAGCACCCATGACTTTGAGTATTAGTGGTTAAGAGGGCCCAAAGGAATAAAATCCTGGCCTAAGCAGCTAAACCAAGTTGTCCTTAATCATGTGCTTGTGGCGTGAAGGTGTCAAGTGAAAAGCTTGAGACTGAGTGGTTAAGGTCATGGTTCAAAGCAAAAAGAGTGTGCTTAAGAACTCTGGACACCTCTATCTGGGGACTCTAGCAAAGCCGAGTCACAATCTGAAAAGGTTCACCGAGTTAAAGTGTCTGAGGCATGAATGTATCCGGTGGTAATACTAGAAAACATAGTGCTTAGGATCACGGCCATGACTCATAAAGCTGTGTTCAAGAATCAATATAAACTTAGCTAGGAAAGTCAATAATATCATATGGATTCTATGTTCCTAAGGATGCCAACATCTCTGAGTTTCAATGGATAGTGAGATGCCAAAACTATTCAGAAGCAAAAAGCTACTAAGTCCCGCTCATCTGATTTTAACTAACCTTTATTTGAAACATAGAGATTTATTGTATCTTAATTTTCTTTTCTATCCTAATGTGTTTTTAGTTGCTTGGGGACAAGCAACGGTTTAAGTTTGGTGTTGTGATGAGCGGATATTTTATACGCTTTTTGACATCACTTTTATATAGTTTTTAGTAGTTTTTATTTAGTTTTTATTGAGTTTTTATAGATTTTAGTGTTAAATTTATATTTTTGAATTTTACTATGAGTTTTTGTGTTCTTGGGAAATTTCAGGTAGTTTTTTGCTAAAATTGAGGAGTTACAGCAGAAGTCTGATTCAGAGACAGAGAAAGCACTGCAGATACTGTCTAGATCTGACCTGCCTGCATTTAGAAGAGCTTTTGTGGAGCTATAGAAGTTCAAATGGAGCACTCTTAACGGCTATGGAAATCTGACTTTTAGAGCTTTCCAACAGTATATAATAGTCTATACTTTGCTTCGGATTAGAAGGCCTAAAACCGGCGTCTAACGGCAGCTACCTGCCTCCTTCCAGGCATCCAGCACCCAAAGAGTAGAAACCAATGTACAAACATCCAAAGAGGACCCCCTGGCTGGCGTTCAACGCCCAAGGAGCCTCATAGCACGTGGATCTCATCAAAACTCAGCCCAAACACTCACTAAATGGGACCCAGAAGTGGATTTTAGCACTAAATAGACTGTTTTACCCTTTCTGTGTAATCCTTAGTCATTAACCTAGTATTTAAAGAAATTTTAGACCTCTCACTAGGGGATGTCTGCCATATTTTTATTTTACTTTGTGTTTTTACTTTCATTATGAGTTTCTAAACCTCCTAGGTCGAGGGGAGGAGCCCTGCCGAGTCCTATTAATTAATAAAAGTACTACTGTTTCTCTTCGATCCGTGTTTGATTAATTCTAAGATGTATATTCATACTTCATCATGGTGAATAGGATGATCTAATCAATTAGATCTGTTCATCATATTAAGACGAACGTGCCTGACAAACACCTGCGTCTACTTGGGTCAGAATGCGTCTTTCACCAGACAAGGACGACCAACAGCTTGAATATACATCTCCCAAAAGGCTATCGACGACTTCATTGGGGACTTCTCGAGACACCAGTTCAGCTAATTTCCAGGGAGATTAGGGTCTCTGTGGTAGAGGCTAAAACCTAAAGTTGCAGCATTCCCTGATCTGAAAGATCCAACCTTGTCTGTGGCATTTTGAGTAGGATCATTAAGGAGAACAGCCTGCAGGAACTTCACCCTCAACTAGAGATGGATCCACACTAAACCTGGGGCTTAGATCCGAAGGAGTATTGGCAACTGCTCAAACCAGTGTAAGTCACATACAGCCTGCCATTGATGAAATCACTCGTAAGCAACAAGGGCAGTAGTACCAGAGTTAATTCAGAAAGGCAAAGTAACTCCAACTCTCAACTCTATTCCTAGCATATAATTCCTAATAGCTAATCTATTTGGTTTTACCCCTTTCAACATTTATGACATTAAATCAATCAACATACAATAAAAAAACTTCTGATTCTTCCTGACTAAGACCTGCAAGACAACCATAGCTTGTTTCAAGCCATAATCCTCATGGGATCGACCTTGACTCGCTCAGGTATTACTTGGATGACCGTATGCACTTGCTGGTATTGCTGTTGTACAAAATAGTATGGGTTTTGCGTACACGCTCACCAGATCCCAATAGTCACGGAGAGGGAACTACAACCTTTGAGGCATCTTCCGAATATCCTGTGGAGGTGGCAGAATGGGCTCTTGCTGCGATCTGTGCACAGGCTCCCTCCCGTGCTCCATACCCTTTCTTGTGATGGGTCTCTCCTTGTCAATTAGGGTATTTCCCTCTATGTGAGCTCTAGCTGCTACACATAAACGGTGAATGAGTTGAGAAAATGCCATCCTTGCTTGAGTAGATGGCTTGTTGGCTACTCTGTAAATCTCTTGAGGGATCACCTCATGTACCTCCACCTTGCTGCCGAGAATAATGCAGAGGATCATCACTGCTCTCTCGACTGTAACCTCAGAGCAGTTACTCGTAGGGATCATAGAACGTTGGATAAACTTCAACCATCCACTAGCAACAGGTTTAAGGTCAAGCCTACCCAGTTGGTAAGGCTTACCTTGAGCGTCCCTCCTCCACTGTGCTCAAGGCACGCAGATATCAACAAAAACTTGGACCAGCCTTTGGTCAGTGTTGACACTTCGAGTGTATGACGGAGGGTCATTTCGTGGCTCTGGCAACTGTAATGCCACCCTCACACTCTCAGGGATAAAATCTATGATGTGCCCTCTGACCATGGTGCACTAATTCTTTGGCTTTGGGTTCACGCTTGTATTGTGACCCAGGCGTTGACATAGAACTCCTGCACCATCAACACTCCAACTTCAGTCATGGGGTTGGCCAGAATTTCCTAATCCCATCTCAGAACTTGGTATAGGATCTCTGAGTACTCATTATCCTTCAGCTTGAAAGGTACATTGGGAATCACCTTTTTCTCTCTCACCACGTCATAGAAATGGTCTTGATGGGTCTTGGTGAGGAATCTTGTGGTTTCCTGATATGTGAGCATCTTTCCTACCTTTTCCTAGTGAATTTGCATTTCAATTTGTTGAGTTTAATCAAGAATTAATTATCTTTTAGCCACTATGGATGCTACTTTGAGTTTTGTACAATTCTGTTTATTTTAGGTAGCATTCGGATAGATTTGACGGAGTTTTGTAGCAGAAAAGGGAGAAAGCGATGATGATGTTAATCCTGACCTCCTTGCACTCAAACTGGAATAACTTGAGGTACAAAGATTTAATGGACGTGATTCCAGTGGCATTAGAAAGCTAACTTCTAGGGCTTTCCAACGATGTATAATAGTGTACACTTCTTCTTCAGCATTTTTGGCCTTCTTCACGTTGAACTTGAGCTTTCTTAAGTTCAGCGTGGAGTCCACATACAAAGGAGGAATCACAAATTATCCATGCTGAACTTGAGAATTCCCAAGTTCAGCGTGGACTCAAGGAACTCACTCAAAGAGATGCTGCCTCATCCACGCTAAACTTGAGAATTTTCAAGTTCAGCATGGACATTAATACACAAGTGATCCCAGCGCCCAAACTGAAGGCATTCAAAGATTTATTTTAATTTTGATTAAACTTTTATTCTATTTACAATTAGGAAAAGATATTATTTTAGTTTTAAAAAATATATTTTACATTAATTAGGATTAGATATAAAAGGGAGAAGAATCAGCCCTTCGGGCTCCTATCTCTCTTCTCCTACCTCATTCCGTACTTTACAGTTTACCCGAATTCTTATTTTCTCTCTGAACCATGAGCAACTAAACCTCCACTGTTAAGGTTAGGAGCTTTGTCTATTGTATGGATTGATACTATTATTTTTCTATTTTAATTCATGTACTGATTTATAATTCAAGAATTGTTTTCGTTCTTTATCTTATGAATTTGGGTGGAACGGAAGTATGACCCTTGTTCTAATTGAGTTCTTGTATAACTTGAAAAAGCTCTTTACTTGAACAATAGCTTGAAAATATATTCTCCTAAATTTCTAATTATCTGGACTTAATGGGATACATGACATATAATCCTCTTATATTTGGGTAATTAGGATTTTTGTGGCATATAAACTAGAATTAATCTTCACCCTCTAATTGGAATTAAGTGACCAAGAAATTGGCAGTTGATGAATTTTAGAGGAGAATAAAAAGGTATAAGGAATTAGGGTTTAGTCACATATAGTTTGCCATGAATTAAATCTTGCATGATTAAAATAGTTAATAAGAAAAGTCAATCAGGAAAATAGATATCTCTGAAGTCTTAACTGTTTCTCCATATATTATTCACTATTTGTTTACTGCTTGCTTTCTGATATTCAGAATTTACTGTTTAATGCTCTTTGAATACCAAAACACTCTTTTCTGTTTGTCTAACTAAGTAAATTAATCAACCATTGTTGCTTAGTCCATCAATCCTTGTGGGATCGACCCTCATCCACTTGAGGTACTATTAATTGATTGTGATTGATTGTGATTGACAATTGCTCGTTGTTTGATTGCTTAGATTAGATAATTTTACTTTTAATTAGTTTTATTTTAGTATTATTAATTCTTCTTTTTCATTTACTATTTTTTTCTTTTCATTTTGTTTTCTTTTTATTGTTTCTTGTTTTCTGTTCAGCATCCCCTTCCCTGTTTCGTTTTCTATTTCTCTTCTTTTATTAGTTAATTTTAAATTAAAAAAAAATTAAAAAATAATAAATAAATAAATAAATAAATAAATAATCAATACTAATATTTGTCCTTAGTTTCTGAAATTAAGTTTGGTGTTACCTAGTTAATTTTGTTTTAATTTTTTTATTTAATTTTCTCTTTAATTTTCGAATTTTTTTATAGAGTAGTTAGTATTTTTATTCTATTTGTTTACACATGTTACCTCACTGGGAATTTTCTATATTCTGACGTAGAGAGTTCTATATTTTCTTATCTTGTGTCTATTTATGAGCAGGAACAGGGACAAGGAACCTCTGTTAGACTTTGATCCTGAACCTGAAAGGACTTTTAGGCAGCGTTTACAATAAGCAAGACTTTACAAGGCTGCAGGGTCCAACATGGATCATAATAATGCTGTTAATGCCAATGCGACAAATTCGGATGGAAATGAGCAACCCAAAAGAGTGCTTGGATCTTACTCTGCTCCTACTGCAGATCTTTATGGAAAAAGCATTGTGATGCCTCCTATAGCTACGAACAACTTTGAGTTGAAGCCACAATTGGTCACCCTGGTGCAATAAAACTGCCAGTATCATAGTCTTTCCCACGAAGACCCAAATCAATTTATTTCTAATTTTCTGTTAATTTGTGATACTGTGAAGACAAATGAAGTGAACTCTGAGGTGTACAAACTCATGCTCTTCCCGTTTGCTCTGAGGGATGGAGCAAAGCTATGGCTAGATTCTCAATCCAAGGAGAGTTTGGACACTTGGGACAAGGTTGTTACTGAGTTTCTTACTAAATTTTTCCCACCAAAGAAGCTGACTAAGCTTAGGGTGGAGGTTCAGACCTTCAGACAGAAGGATGGTGAAACTCTTTATAAAGCTTGGGAGAGATACAAGCTACTGACTAGACAATGCCCTCCGGACATGTTCTCCAATTGACCCAACTAGATATCTTTTATGAAAGTTTGGGTGAAATGTCCAAGATGTGCTTAGATAATTCTGCAGGAGGTTCATTGCACAAGAAGAAGACACCAGAGGAGACTATTGAGCTTATTGAATTGGTTGCTAGCAACCAATACTTATACTCATCTAACAGGAATCCTGTGAACTCTGAGACCTCTCAAAAGAGAGGCGTATTGGAAGTGAAAGCTGTTAATACTCTCCTTGCTCAGAACAAGCTTATGTCTCAGCAAATAAATCTACTTACTCAGTAGATGGGTGGCATGCAAGTCTCAGCTATCAACACCCAAAATTCACCCCAAGAGCTCTCTTATGGCATGATAGGTAATTTTGTGTAGAATGATACTTATGATTATGCTCAATTCTTTGCTGAATATGTCAATTACATAGGAAGTGCTCCTAGAAATCCTAATAATGATCCCTATTCTCAGACCTACAATCAAGGGTAGAGAAATCACCCAAATTTTGGGTGGAGAGACAAATCTCAGAGACCTCAGAACTTCAACAATAATTCTCAGGGTAGCTTCCAACAGAACAATTAGAATAACTGCCAATTTCAATCTCATCAACAACAACCACCTCCACAGGAAAATTCTAAATCCCAAGAAGATTCTAATTGGAAAATGATGAAGAGTTTTGTGCAGGAAACTAGAGCATCAATCAAGAACTTGGACATTCAGATGGGTCAAATAGCCACCAGAGTTAATGAAATTGATCAAAGGACCACTAATAGCCTTCCTGGTAACACAATTCCAAATCCATGAGAGGAATGCCAGGCTATCACCTTGATAAGTGGACATGTGACAAGTATGGAAGCACAAGTTGATGAGGAGCCAGTTGAAAAAGATTGCAAGGTTATTCAACTGAGAAGCGGTAAAGTAGCTGGCTCTAAGACCAAGGTTAATGAAGGATTAGTTGAAAAAGAGGCTCCAGAGGAGAAGAATGAAGAAGTAGAGCACGCCCCTCCAAAGCATGCGGACAACCCGTTCCCAGACTCTCTTGACACTTATCCTATATTTCCAAAGGCTCCTGAGTACAAGCCTAAAATGCCATATCCTCAGAGACTTCAAAAGGAGACCAAGGACAAGCAATTTTCAAAGTTCTTGGAAGTCTTCAAAAAGTTACAGATCAATATTTCTTTTGCTGAGGTTATGGAGCAAATGCCTCTCTATGTCAAGTTCATGAAGGAGCTGTCGTCAAAGAAGAAGCCTTTAAGGGGAGATGAGACAGTGGTCCTGACTAAGGAATGTAGTGCCATCATTCAGAATAAATTGCCAAGGAAGATGCCGGATCCAGGGAGCTTTCAAATTCCATGCACCATTGGGAGCACAACCTTTGAGAAAGTATTATGTGATCTGGGAGCAAGCATCAATTTAATGCCCTTGTCTGTAATAAAGAAGCTGCAAATCCAAGTGGCACAACCCACAAGGATAGCATTACAGATTGCAGACAAATCTATGAAGCCTGCATACGGATTAGTGGAGAATATCTTGGTCAAAGTGGGTAAGTTCTTCCTCCCAGCAGATTATGTGATTCTTGACACAAGGGAGGATGATAATACATCTATAATTCTAGGAAGACCATTCCTAGCCACTGGAAGAGCTTTGATTGATGTGGAAGAAGGTGAATTAGTGCTTAGAGCGCATAATGAGCAACTAGTCTTTCATGTTTTCAAAGATGTACATTCAGCAGGTGAAGAAGAGAGGTGCATGCAGACTGAGCTTATTGATCCAAACCTTCAAGAACCCCTTGATGATGCACAGTAAAATCTGCAGCTCAAACCCCCTTTGGTAACAATCAATAAAATTTCTCCAGACATCAAACCTAAGTTTGGTGTCGAGAATGCATCATCCACCAAGGAGGAGGTTCCCAAAACGAAGAAAGTACCCAAAGAATGGAGAAACAAAAAGATCCCCACTGAAGGTTTCTCCCCAGGAATGAAAGTGGTGTTGACTAACAATTCAGTGTGAATTTATACAGTAAACAGAATCCTCTCTCTGGAGCATATTGAGCTAATCTATGGAGACACAGGAAAGAAGTTCAAAGTAAGGGGGTGAAGAGCTGAGCTCCTATGATCCACCTCCTTAGAGGAGCTGACCGTCAAGCTAGTGACGGTAAAGAAGCACTTGTCGGGAGGCAACCCGATGATTTCATATCCTCAATCTATTTTCCATAGTAGTAGTTTTATTATTTATTTAATTTTTTATTGAGTTCTAGTGTTTTTTCTTTGTTTTATGTGTGTTTGATCATGCAGAATTTTTTTAAGACAGGAACTGGACAGTTAAAAAATTTTTACAGAGTGAAAAAGGCTGATTCTGCCAACTCTACGTTGAACTTGGGATTTTCCAAGTTCAGCATGGAGTGTGCGTGCATATTTTGTTTGCCTCTGCCAAGCCCACGCTGAACTTGGAAAACTTGGAATTTTCCAAGTTCAACGTGGCATACGACGTAAAGTGGGTAAAAATGCTTGAAGACCCACGCTGAACTTGGAAAATTCCAAGTTCAGCGTGGAGAACGACGTATCCAGCGTAAATAAGGGCCAGACTCCACGCTGAACTTGAGATTTTTCAAGTTCAGCGTGGATGTATCATGCATGCATACAAAGGGAATTGCTTAAGGAAGGTCCACGTTGAACTTGGCTTCTTCTAAATTTAGTGTAGATAATTCAAAAAAAAAAAGAAATAATATATATATATATATATATAAAATAAAATTAAAATTAAAAAAATGCAGGGCCACGCTGAACTAGGGTTGCACCAAGTTCAGCGTGAAGAGGAAGAGTGCATATGGAAGCTGCGGCCCTGAACTTGTTTTCTTTCAAGTTCAGCTGTTTTGACCTACAATCAAGAAAATTTATCCCATATCCTTCCCTTCCCAAACATATATATATATATATATTACTACCCCCCTCTTTTATATACATACATACATATATATACATATATATAATTAATAACCCCCCTACCATATATACATACGTCCAACGTCCCTCCCCCCTCTTTTATACATATACATTAAATAAATAAATAACTATATATATATATATATTAATTATTTTCACTTCTCTTGTCCTTTTATTATTCTATTTTTTTATATACTAATATTTGTTTTTCCTTCTCCGTCTGTCTTTTTATGTCCCTCTCTATTTTCAGTTCTTCTTTGTTTGAGGACAACTAAACTTTTAAGTTTGTTGTTGTCGCTTCGCTTTTGGCTTTTCTGTTTATTTTAATGACACCAAAGAGAGGCGAATCATCTCCACAGAGGAGCACAGCCAGAAGAATGAGATGGCTACTAGGATAACTAAGGTGGTTAAGTTCCTTTCATTCTATATTCCTTCCCGTTCTTACTATGTTATGTTCCAGTTTTCTGCTGTTTTGTTTTTTGTTATTGCATGATCAATTGTTATTTCAATTTCTAAATTCTAGTTTAATTTACTGTTTATTTTGCTATTTGATTTTTATTCTGAAAGGGTGTCTCATGTATTACTCACTGAGCTTGAAATCAAGAAGAAAAGAAAAGAAGTGATGTATTTCATGAGAAATTGAGTTCATATTAAAGAATAGTCTTATTTACTTAAATGTGGTGGTATTATTTGTGATTATGAATGAATGACATGAACAGTGCATATTTGAATTTGAATCAAAGGATGTTGATGTATAAGAAACAAGAATTTAGAGAACTATTATGACTTCTCTGAAATTAGTGAAAGCTTAATCCTTGAAGCAAAAGAAACAGCAAAAGGAAAATAAAAGCAAGGTCCAAGGCTCTGAGCATCAATGACTAAGGAGATCAAACATGATTAAAAGCTCAAAGAGTTGTTTCCTTAGTCATATGCTTGTGGTGTTCTTGTGTCAAGTAATCCTTGAGATAGAATATTTAGAGTCAAGACCAAATACATTTAGCAGAGTATGCCCAAGACTTTGAGCACCACTGTCTGGGAGTAACTGAAAGAAAAATCAGAACTTAAAGAGAGTTTCCCAGTTAAGTGCTTGTGGTGTTTTTGTGTCAAGTGAAGCTTGAGACAAAACATTTAAAGTCATGGCTAGGCTCAAGGTGCAAAGCACCAAATAAAAGAGAATTAAAGTAAAGTTTGCTGTGTTCAAGGATTAAACTGGAGTATAAAGATCAGAGAATTCATAATATGATATGGATTCTAATTCCAAATGATACTGACATTTCTCTGATTCAAAGGAGAGTGAGATGCCAAAACTGTTCAGAGTTACAATGAATAAATCCCATTTTAAGAATAGACTTGAGCATGACTAAAATCTCACTTCTCATGCAAATTCACATCTTAATCATGAACTTATTTTGGTTGCTTGAGGACAAGCAACAATTCAAGTTTGGTGTAGTGATGTGTGAGCATCTTTCCTACCTTTTCCTAGTGAATTTGAATTCAATTTGTTGAGTTTAATCAAGAATTAATTATCTTTTAGCCACTATGGATGCTACATTGAGTAGTGTATAATTTTGTTTATTTTAGGTAGCATTCGGATGGATTTGACAGAGTTTTGTAGCAAAAAAGGGAGAAAGCGAATGATGCTGTTAATCCTGACCTCCTTTCACTCAAACTGGAATAACTTGAGCTACAAAGGTCTAATTGACGTGATTCTAGTGGCATTAGAAAGCTAACTTCTAGGGCTTTCCAATCATGTATAATAGTGTACACTTCTTCTTCAGCATTTTCGGCCTCCTCCACGTTGAACTTGAGCTTTCTCAAGTTCAGCGTGGAGTCCACGTACAAAGGAGGAATCACACATTATCCACGCTGAACTTTAGAATTCCCAAGTTCAGCGTGGACTCAAAGAACTCACTCAAAGAGACACTGCCTCATCCACGCTGAACTTAAGAATTTTCAAGTTCAGCGTGGACATTAATACACAAGTGATCCCAGCGCCCAAACTGAAGGCATTCAAAGATTTATCTTAATTCTGATTAAACTTTTATTCTATTTACAATTAGGAAAAGATATTATTTTAGTTTTAAAAAATATATTTTACATTAATTAGGATTAGATATAAAAGGGAAAAGAATCATCCCTTCGGGCTCCTATCTCTCTTCTCCTACCTCATTCCGTACTTTATAGTTTACCCAAATTCTTATTTTCTCTCTAAACCATGAGCAACTAAACCTCCACTGTTAAGGTCAGGAGCTCTGTCTATTGTATGGATTGATACTATTATTTTTCTATTTTAATTCATGTACTAATTTATAATTCAAGAATTGTTTTTGTTCTTTATCTTATGAATTTGGGTGGAACGGAAGTATGACCCTTGTTCTAATTGAGTTCTTGTATAACTTGGAAAAGCTCTTTACTTGAACAATAGCTTGAAAACATATTCTCCTAAATTTCTAATTATCTGGACTTAATGGGATACGTGACATATAATCCTCTTATATTTGGGTAATTAGGATTTTTGTGGCATATAAACTAGAATTAATCTTCGCCCTCTAATTGGAATTAAGTGACCAAGAAATTGGCAGTTGATGAATTTTAGAAGAGACTAAAAAGGTCTAAGGAATTAGGGTTTAGTCACATATAGTTTGCCATGAATTAAATCTTTCATGATTAAAATAGTTAATAAAAAAAGTCAATCAGGAAAATAGATATCTCTGAAGCCTTAACTGTTTCTCCATATATTATTCACTACTTGTTTACTGCTTGCTTTCTGATATTCAGAATTTACTGTTTAATGCTCTTTGAATACCAAAAAACTCTTTTCTGTTTGTCTAACTAAGTAAATTAATCAACCATTGTTGCTTAGTCTATCAATCCTTGTGGGATCGACCCTCATCCACTTGAGGTACTACTTGGTACAACCAGGTGCACTTGCCGGTTAGTTTATGGGTTATAAGTTCCGCACCATTTCCCATGGCTCAGAAGCGAAAGCAGGGCTTCCCCTTTTCTTTTCCTTGAGGACTCTCTGGTCTTTGGTGCTATCGACGTAAGATGAAAAGCAAAAAGCGGAGCTTCCAACACCAAACTTAAAAGTTTTGTGCGCGGTGCACGAAATTGTGATCTCAATGGTGCCAACAACTTGATACGCACAATTGTAATATCACTCTTTGTCACAACTTCGCACAACTAACCAGCAAATGCACCGGGTCATCTAGGTAATAAACCTTATGTGAGTAAGGGTCGATCCCACGGAGATTGTCGGCTTGAAGCAAGCTATGGTCATCCTGTAAATCTCAGTCAGGCGGATTCAAATGGTTATGGAGTTTGATAATTAAAATATAAATAAAACGCAAAATAAAGATAGAGATACTTATGTAAATTGTTGGTGGGAATTTTAGATAAGTGTATGGAGATGCTTTATCCCTTTTGAATCTCTGCTTTCCTACTCCCTTCATCCAATCCTTCGGACTCCTTTCTATGGCAAGCTGTATGTAGGGGGATCACCGTTGTCAATGGCTACTGTCCATCCTCTCAGTGTAAATGGTCCAGCTATGGGTTACGTAGGGCTAATCATCTGTCGGTTCTCGATCGTGTAGGAATAGGATTTACTATCCTTTTGTGTCTGTCACCACGCTCTACAGTCGCGAGTTTGAAGCTCGTCACAGACATCCCATCCCAGATCCTACTCGGAATACCACATACAAGGTTTAGACTTTCCAGATCTCAAGAATGATGCCAATTAATTCTAGCTTATACCACGAAGACTCTTATCACAAGGAATTGAAGGCTCTGTTGTCAGGAGAAGCAATCAAATGCATGGACTAGGAATCCAAGAGATATACATTCAAGCTTGTTTGCATGTAGAACTGAAGTGGTTGTCAATCACGCGTTCATAAGTGAGAATGGTGATGAGTGTCACCTAATCATCATATTCATCATGTTCTTGTGTGCGAATGAATATATTAGAATAAGAATAAGCATGAATTGAATAGAAAACAGTAGTACTTTGCATTAATACTTGAGGAACAGCAGAGCTCCACACCTTAATCTATGGTGTGTAGAAACTCCACCGTTGAAAATACATAAGAACAAGGTCTAGGCATGGCCGAGAGGCCAGCCTCCAAAACGTGATCAAAGGATTAAAAGATAATCCAAAGATGTCTAATACAATAGTAAAAAGTTCTATTTATACTAGACTAGTTTCTAGGGTTACAGAAATGAGTAAATGATGCAGAAATCCACTTTCGGGCTCACTTGGTGTGTGTTTGGGCTGAGCATTAAATCTTTCACATGTAGAGGTCTTCCTTGGAGTTGAACGCCAGTTTGTAACTTATTTCTGGCGTTTGACTCTGCTTTGCAACTTGTTTCTGGTGTTTAACGCCAGAATAGGGCAGAAAGCTAGCGTTAAATGCCAGTTTGCGTCATCTAAACTCGGGTAAAGTATAAAATATTATATATTGCTGGAAAGCCCTGGATGTCTACTTTCCAACACAGTTGAGAGCACGCCATTTAGACTTCTGTAGCTCCAAAAATACTATTTCGAGTACAGGGAGGTCAGAATCCAACAGCATCAATAGTCCTTTATCAACCTCTGAATTAGATTTTTGCTCAGGTCCCTCAATTTCAGCCAAAAAATACCTAAAATCACAGAAAAACACACAAACTCATAGTATAGTCCAGAAATTTGAATTTTGCTTAAAAACTAATAAAAATATACTAAAAACTAACTAAATCATACTAAAAACTATCTAAAAACAATGCCAAAAAGCGTATAAATTATCCGCTAATCACAACACCAAACTTAAATTGTTGCTTGTCTCCAGGAAACTGAAAACAAAATAGGATAAAAAGAAGAGAATATATAATGAATCCCACAATATCAATGAAACTTAGTCCCAATTAGATGAGCGGGGTTAGTAGCTTTTTGCTTCTGAACAGTTTTGGCATCTCACTTTTTTCTTTGAAGTTTGGAATGATTGGCATCTATAGGTACTCAGAATTTTAGATAGTGTTACTAATTCTCCTAGTTAAGTATGTTGATTCTTGAACACAGCTACTTTATGAGTCTTGGCCGTGGCCCTAAGCACATTATTTTCCAGTATTACCACCGGATACATAAATGCCACAGACACATAACTGGGTGAACCTTTTTAGATTGTGACTTAGCTTTGCTAAAGTCCCCAGTTAGAGGTGTCAAGAGTTCTTAAGCACACTCTTTTTACTTTGGATCACAACTTTAACCACTCAGTCTCAAGCTTTTCACTTGGACCTTCATGACACAAGCACATGGTTAAGGACAGCTTGATTTAGCCGCTTAGGCCTGGATTTTATTTCCTTGGGCCCTCCTATCCATTAATGCTCAAAGCCTTGGATCCTTTTTACCCTTGCCTTTTGGTTTTAAGGGCTATTGGCTTTTTCTGCTTGCTTTTTCTTTTCCTTTCTTTCTCTTTTTTTTGCCATTTTTTCTTTTTTTTCATTACTTTTTCTTTCTTCAAGAATCAATTTCATGATTTTTCAGATTATCAATAACATTTCTCTTTGTTCATCATTCTTTCAAGAGCCAACAATTTTAACATTCATAAACAACAAGATAAAAAATATGCACTGTTCAAGCATTTATTCAGAAAACAAAAAGTATTGCCACCACATCAAAATAATTAAACTAATTTCAAGATAAAATTTGAAATCCAAGTACTTCTTGCTCTTTTGTATTTAAGCACATTTTTCATTTAAGAGAGGTGAATGATTCATGGAATTATTCATAGCTTTAAGATATAGACACTTGACACTAATGATCATGTAATGAAGACACAAACATAGATAAACATGAAGCTCAAAAACCAAAAACAGAAAATAAATAGACAAGGAGATTAAGGAATGAGTCCACCTTAGTGAGGGTGGCGTCTTCTTCTTGAAGATCCAATGGAATGCCTGAGCTCCTCTATGTCTCTTTCTTGCCTTTGTTTCTCCTCCCTCATAGCTTTTTGATCTTCTCTAATCTCATGGAGAATGATGGAGTGCTCTTGGTGCTCCACCCTAAGTGCTTTGGTGCTCCTATCCTTAGTTGCTCCCAATAGTTGTATGGAGGAAAATGTATCCCCTGAGGTATCTCAGGGATTTTTTGATGAGGGAATTCCTCATGTTCTTGTTAAGGTCCATCAGTGGGCTCTCTTGTTGTGCAGTCAAATGCTCTACTACTGAGCTATGGACCCTTTAGATGAATCTCTCCATCTTCTATGACTCGGAGGTGGAAGCTTTTGTCTTCCCTTTCCTCTTTCTATAGATTTCTCCAGCCTTAGGTGCCATACATGGTTATGAAAAATTAAAATTCAATGCTTTTACCACACCAAACTTAAAAGATTTGCTCATCCTCGAGCAACAGAAGAAAGAAAGAAGGGGAAGAATAAGAAAAATGGAGGAGATTGAGGGAGGAGTGAATTCGGCCAAGAGGGGGGAAAGGTGTTTGTGTTGTGTGAATATGAATGAGTAGTGAGGGGTTTATATAGGGGTGAGGGTATGATTTGATTGGTGAGTGAGAGAGAGAGATGTGGGGTAGGTGCGGATCCTGTGCGGTCCACAAATCCTGAGAGGTCAAGATTGTATCATCCCTGCTCCTATTAGGCGTACAACATGCCTTTGCTGTGCAATCCTGGCGTTTAACGCCAGACTACTGCTTGTTTCTGGCGTTAAACGCCAGATTTTATTCCTTTCCTGGCGTTAAACGCCAGATTGTTGCTTCTTTCTGGCTTTTAACACCAGTTTGGTGCTTGTTTCTGGCGTTTAACGCCCAGAATGGTGTCAGACTGGGCGTTAAACGCCTATTCTGCTACCCTTACTGGCGTTTAAACGCCAGTAAGTTGCTCCTCTAGGGTGTGCTATTTTTAATGCTGTTTTTTATTTTTCTTAAATTTTTGCAATTATTTTTTGTGACTCCATATGATCATCAACCTAAAAAAGGAAAATAACATAGATAAATAAAACATTGGGTTGCCTCCTAACAAGCGCTTCTTAAATGTCAATAGCTTGACAGTGAGCTCTTATGGAGCTTCCCAGATGTTCAGAGCATTGTTGGGGCCTCCCAACACCAAACTTAGAGTTTGACTGTGGGGGCTTTCTTTGACTCTATATTGAGAGAAGCTTTTCTTTCTTCCTCTCCATGGTTACAGAGGGAGATCCTTGAGTTTTAAACACAAGGTAGTCCGCATTCAGTTGAAGGACCAACTCTCCTCTATCCACATCAATCACAGCTTTTATTGTGGCTAGGATGGGTCTTCCAAGGATGATGGATTCATCCTCATCCTTCCTAGTGTCTAGGATTATGAAATCAGCAGGGATGTAAAGGCCTTTGACCTTTACTATCACGTCCTCTACCTGTCCATAAGCCTTTTTCATGGATTTATCTACCATCTCTAATGAGAATGTGGCAGCCTGTACCTCAAAAATTCCCAGTTTCTCCATTACAGAGAGTGGCATTAAGTTTATGCCTGACCCCAGGTCACAGAGAGCCTTCTCAAAGGTCATGGTGCCTATGGAACAGGGAATTAAGAATTTACCGGGATCCTGTTTCTTTTGAGGTAATGTCTGCCTAACCAAGTCATTCAGTTCATTGGTGAGCAAGGGGGGTTCATCCACCCAAGTCTCATTACCAAATAACTTGGCATTCAGCTTCATGTTTGCTCTAAGGTACTTGGCAACTTGCTCTTCAGTAATATCTTCATCCTCTTCAGAGGAGGAATGCTCATCAGAGCTCATGAATGGCATAAGTAGGTTCAATGGAATCTCTGTGGTCTCTAGATGAGCCTCAGATTCCTTGGGTTCCTCAACTGGGAACTTTTTTTGTCCAGAGGACGTCTCATAAGGTGTTCCTCACTGGGATTCACATCCTCTTCCTTCTCTCTAGGTTCGGCCACACTAAGTAAGGTTATGGCCTTGCACTCTCTTTTTGGATTCTCTGTTGTATTGCTTGGAAGAGTACTAGGAGGAGTTTTAGTGACTCTTTTACTCAGCTGGCCCACTTGTGCCTCTAAATTTCTAATAGAAGACCGTTTTTCATTCATGAAACTGAGAGTGGCCTTAGATAGATCAGAGACTATGTTTGCTAAGCTAGAGGGGCTCTGCTCAGAATTCTCTGTCTGTTGATGAGAGGGTGATGGAAAAGGCTTGCTATTGCTAAACCTGTTTCTTCCACCATTATGAAAGCCTTGTTAGGGCTTTTGTTGATCCTTCCATGAGAAAGTTGGATGATTTCTTCATGAGGGATTATAGGTGTTTCTATAGGCTTCATCCATGTAATTCACCTCTGCTATTGCAGGGTTCTCAAGATCATAGGCTTCTTCTTAAGAAGATGCCTCTTTAGTACTATTGGATGCATTTTGCAATCCATTTAGGCTATGAGAAATCATATTGACTTGATGAGTCAACATTTTGTTCTGAGCCAATATGGCATTCAGAGCATCAATTTCAAGAACTCCCTTCCTCTGAGGCGTCCCATTATTCACAGGATTCCTTTCAGAAGTGTACATGAACTGGTTATTTGCAACCATGTCAATGAGTTCCTGAGCTTCTGCAGGTATCTTCTTTTGGTGAATGGATCTACCTGCAGAATGGTCCAATGATATTTTAGATAATTCAGACAGACCATCATAGAATATATCTAGGATGGTCCATTCTGAAAGCATGTCAGAAGGACACCTTTTGGTCAGTTGCTTGTATCTCTCCCAAGCTTCATAGAGGGATTCACCTTCTTTCTGTCTGAAGGTTTGAACATCCACTCTAAGCTTACTCAGCTTTTGAGGAGGAAAGAACATGGCTAAGAAAGCCGTGACCAGCTTATCCCAAGAGTTCAGGCTATCTTTAGGCTGAGAGTCCAACCATATTCTAGCTCTGTCTCTTACAACAAAAAGGGAAAAGCATAAGCCTGTAGACCACAGGATCAACCCCATTGGTCTTAACAGTATCACAGATCTGCAAGAATTCAGTTAAGAACTGAAAAGGATCTTCTTATGGAAGTCCATAAAACTTGTAATTCTGTTGCATCAGAGAAACTAATTGAGGCTTTAGCTCAAAGTTGTTTGCTCCAATGGTAGTGATTGAGATGCTTCTTCCATGTAAGTTGGAATTTGGTGCAGTAAAGTCACCAAGCATCTTCCTTGCACCTCCACCATTATTATTGGGTTCGACCATGTCTCCTTCTTTTTCGAGATTCTCTGTAAGGTTTTCTCTGCATTGTTGTGCTTTAGCTTCCTTAGCTTCTTCTTCAGAGTCCTTTCAGGTTCAGGATCTGCTTCAACAAGAATGTCCTTGTCCTTGATCCTACTCATATGAAAAAGAAGAGAACAGAAAAGAAGAGGAATCCTCTATGTCACAGTATAGAAATTCCTCTATGTGAGTAGAAGAAGAAGAATAGAAGAAAGAGAAGAGAAAAATTCGAACACAGAGAGAGGGAGAGGGTTCAAATTTTTGATGAGTGGAGAAAAGGTGTTAGTAAATAAATAAAATAAATAGAAAGAGATGAGAGGGAGAAAATTTTGAAAATTAATTTTAAGAGAAGGAAATTATTTTTGTTTTTATTTTAAACTTTTGTTAGAGTTCAAAAATTAAAAAAAGGAATCAAATTAAAAGTTAAAACAATTAGTTAAATAAAAAGAATTTTGAAAAAGAAGAAGGTGATTTTCGAAAATTAGAGAGAGAAAAGTAGTTAGGTGGTTTTGAAAAAGATAAGAAATAGTAAAACAAACAAAAAGTCAATTAGTTAGTTGAAAAAGATTTGAAAATCAATTTTGAAAAGATAAGAAGTTAGAAAATATTTTGAAATTGATTTTGAAAAAGATATGATTTGAAAAAGGATTTGTTTGAAAAGATATGATTGAAAAGATATGATTAAAAAGATATGACTGAAATTTATTTTGAAAAAGATTTGAAAAGGAAATTTAGAAAGATTTGATTTTGAAAATTAAAGTTAATGACTTGACTAACAAAAAACTAAAAGATATGATTCTAAAATTTAAAGTTTAAATCTTTCTTAACAAGAAAGTAACAAACTTGAAATTTTTGAATCAAAACATTAATTGTTAGTGTAATTTCGAAAATTATGAAATAAAGATAAGAAAAAGATTTTGAAAATCAATTTTTTAGAAATATTTCGTAAATATAAAAGAAAAATGAAAAAGATTTGATTTTTGAAAAAATTTTGAAAAGATAAGATTTTTAAATTGAAATCTTGACTTGACTAACAAGAAATAACTTATTTTAAAAATCTTTTACTAAGTCAACCCAAAGATTTCGAAATTTATCAGTGAAATAAGGAAAATATATTTTTTTATTTTTGAATTTTTAATGAGGAGAGAGAAAAACACAAAATGACTCAAAACATGAAAATTATGGATCAAAACACATGATGCATGCAAGAACACTTTGAATATCAAGAAGAACATCAAGAACACTTTGAAGATCATGATGAACATCAAGAACTTATTTTTGAAAAATTTTCAAGAAAAGAAAAACATACAAGATACCAAACATAGAGATTTTTCATGTTTAGACACTATGAATGAAAGAATGCATATGAAAAACAACAAAAGACACAAAATAAGAAAATATGAAGATCAAACAAGAAGACTTGTCAAAAACAACATGAAGATCATGAAGAATTCAATGCATGAATTTTTGAAAAATGCACAAATTTTAAAAACATGCAATTGACACCAAACTTAAAAATTGACACTATACTCAAATAAGAAACACAAAATATTTTTGTTTTTATGATTTTATTAAAATTTTTTGGATTTTTCAAAAATTATTTTGGAAAAACGAAAAAGAAGAAAAATTTTGAAAGATTTTTGAAAACTTTTTGAAAACAAAATAAAGGTTGAAATAAGAAGTAAATTACCTAATCTGAGCAACAAGATGAACCGTCAGTTGTCCAAACTCGAACAATCCCCGGCAACGGCGCCAAAAACTTGGTGCACGAAATTGGGATCTCAATGGCACCAACAACTTGGTACGCACAATTGTAATATCACTCTTTGTCACAACTTCGCACAACTAACCAGCAAGTGCACTGGGTCGTCCGAGTAATAAACCTTACGTGAGTAAGGGTTGATCCCACGGAGATTGTCGGCATGAAGCAAGCTATGGTCATCCTGTAAATCTCAGTCAGGCGGATTCAAATGGTTATGGAGTTTGATAATTAAAATATAAATAAAACGTAAAATAAAGATAGAGATACTTATGTAAATTTTTTGTGGGAATTTCAGATAAGTGTATGGAGATGCTTTATCCCTTTTGAATCTCTACTTTCCTATTCCCTTCATCCAATCCTTCAGACTCCTTCCTATGGCAAGCTATATGTAGGGGATCACCGTTGTCAATGGCTACCGTCCATCCTCTCAATGAAAATAGTCCAGCTACGGGTTACATAAAGCTAATCATCTGTCGGTTCTCGATCGTGTAGGAATAGGATTTACTATCCTTTTGTGTCTGTCACCACACCCTACAGTCGCGAGTTTGAAGCTCGTCACAGACATCCCATCCCAGATCCTACTCGAAATACCACAGACAAGGTTTAGACTTTCCGAATCTTAAGAATGCTGCCAATTGATTCTAACTTATACCACGAAGACTCTGATCGCAAGGAATTGAAGGATCTGTTGTCAGGAGAGGCAATCAAACGCATGGACCAGGAATCCAAGAGATATATATTCAAGCTTGTTTGCATGTAGAATGGAAGTGGTTGTCAATCACGCGTTCATAAGTGAGAATGGTGATGAGTGTCACATAATCATCACATTTATCATGTTCTTGTGTGCGAATGAATATCTTAGAATAAGAATAAGTATGAATTGAATAGAAAACAATAGTACTTTGCATTAATACTTGAGGAACAACAGAGCTCCACACCTTAATCTATGGTGTGTAGAAACTCCACCATTGAAAATACATAAGAACAAGGTTTATGCATGGCCGAGAGGCCAGCCTCCAAAATGTGATCAAAGGATCAAAAGATAATCCAAAGATGTCTAATACAATAGTAAAAAGTTCTATTTATACTAGATTAGTTACTAGAGTTACAGAAATGAGTAAATGATACAGAAATCTACTTCTGGGCCCACTTGGTGTGTGCTTGGGCTGAGCATTGAAGCTTTCACGTGTAGAGGTCTTCCTTGGAGTTGAACGCCAGTTTGTAACTTGTTTCTGGCATTTGACTCTGTTTGCAACTTGTTTCTGGTGTTTAATGCCAGAATAGGGTAGAAAGCTTGCGTTAAACGCCAGTTTACGTCGTCTAAACTCGAGCAAAGTATGAACTATTATATATTTCTGGAAAGCCCTGGATGTCTACTTTTTAACTCAGTTGAGAGCACACCATTTGGGTTTATGTAGCTCCAAAAATTCCATTTCGAGTGCAGGGAGATCAGAATCCAACAGCATCAGTAGTCCTTTGTCAGCCTCTGAATCAGATTTTTGCTCAGGTCCCTCAATTTCAGCCAAAAAATACCTAAAATCACAGAAAAACACACAAACTCATAGTAAAGTCTAGAAATGTGAATTTTTCTTAAAAACTAATAAAATATACTAAAAACTAACTAAAACATACTAAAAACTATCTGAAAACAATGCTAAAAAGTGTATAAATTATCTGCTTATCAGCGCGTCCTCGAGCAAATAGAAATAAAAGAAAAGGATAAGTGGAGAAGATAGAAAAAAAAGATAGAGGGGATAGGGATAGAGGCTTCGGCCTTTGGGGGGGAAAATGGAAAAGGGAAGAAAGGGAATGTGTAGGTAAAAGAGTGTATAAAAGGGGGAGAGTAGTGAATGGTGTGATGATAATTGATGATTTGAGGGGTATTTATAGGAGGGGGTGGGGTTGGTTTGACCATAGGGAGGGTAAATTGGGAGGAAAATTGAATTTGAATTTGAATGGGGTTGGTGGAAAGAGTAATTGATGGAATTGATGAGAGGGTATTAGGTAGAGTGGAAAGGTGGAATGAGGGAATCAAGAGAATTGATGGGTGATAGGATGGATGAATGTGAATGGAAAAGTAGGTGTAGAGGAAAGAGAAGGGGTAAGAGTGAGTTAATGGTGGAGTGGTTAGTGGTTGGGTTTTATCCATTGGCCAAAGTGTTCAAATTTGAATGCGCTGCCCCCCACTGGGCATGCAGTACCAGACTGGGTGTTGAACGCCAGAGGGGGACTTACCTTTTTTTTCGGGTGTTCAACGCCAAAGACGGGAGTTGAACGCCCTTGGGTGACAAAAGTTGGTCACAGACTGCTCCTGTATGGATGTTAAACGCCCAACCTTCAATCCCCCTTCTGGCACTGAACGCCAGATCTGGCGTTCAACGCCAACAAAGGGCATCCTCCCGGGTGTTCTGTTTTCCTGGTATGCGTTCCTGTTTCTATTCTAAGTGCTACACATGATCATAAACGTTAGAAAAAAGAATAAAACTATGAAGATCAATAGAAAATAACTTAATATGAAATAACAAACTCAAATAAACTAAAATAATAATAAAGAAAGTAAAAGCAAACTATAGGATACGTATAGTTGAGTTGCCTCCCAACAAGCGCTTATTTACCGTCATTACCTTGACGGACAGCTCCTTTACGAAGGTTGATAGGGGCTCAGATCTTTACCCCTCATTGTGAACTTCTTTCTTGTGCTCTCATGAATTAGTTCAACATGCTCAAGAGACAGGATCCGGTTCACAGTTTGTGGTATGACTGGACTTTTTGTGAAGACAACTCTTATGCCAGGTGAGAAGTCCTCAGTTGGAATCTTCTAGTTCCTCTAGCCCTTAGGTACTTTCTTCTTGGTGCCTCCTTCCTCAATGGTGGGTGGTGAATGCCCAACATCAAACTTAAGTTTGTTATCAGGGGGATCCGGATGACTTTCCACAGAGAGAGAAATTTGAAACACTAAATGCTGTATGGAAGTAACTCCTTTATTAGAGAGGGAGTGAGGGTTGGGCATCTTAAACATTATATGGTCTTCCCATAACCTCAGAATTAACTCTCCTCTTTCTACATCAATCAAGGCCTTCCCAGTTGCTAAGAAGGACCTTCCAAGGATGATTAGAGTCGTTCTTGTCCTCTCCAGTGTCAAGTATCACGAAGTCTGTAGGGAGGTAAAGGTCTTCAACCTTTAAAAGGATGTTCTTCACCAGTCTATATGCCCATTTCAGGGACTAGTCTGCCATCTCCAGTGAGATCCTTGTAGGCTGCACCTCTTGGATCCCCAGCTTCTTCATCACAGAGAGAGGCATCAGGTTTATACTTGATCCAAGGTCGCATAGTACTTTCTCAAATGTAATGGTCACTATAGTGCAGGGAATCAGGAAGCTTCCGGGATCTGGCATTTTCTGAAGTAGCTTCCTTTGCACAAAGGCACTGCATTCTTTTGTCAGCACCACAGTTTCATCTCACTTCAGGGCCTTCTTTTCAGAGAATGCATTTTTCAGATAGGCCATATAGGGAGGTTTCTTCTGTAACACCTCAATAAAAGAAATGTTGATTTGTAACTTCTTGAAGATTGCCAAGAATTGAGAGATTTTCTCATCCTCATTCTCCTTTTGCACGTTTAGAGAGGGTCGTACTTCAGGCTCTTTCATCTCCATTCGGGCGTGCATAAGTGCACTCATAGTCTCCTCTTGAGTCATGTTCTCCTTGGATTCGGCCTCTTCTCCCATAGTGAGGGCTTTGCACTCTTCCCTTAGATTTATCTCTGTGTTTCTTGGAAGAGTGTTTGAGGGTCCCTCAGGTATCCTTTTGCTCAATTGACCCACTTGTGTCTTCAAGTTTCTTATTGAGGACCAAGTCTCTTGTATGAAACTATGAGTGGTCTTGGAGAGGTTAGAAACTACTGTGGCTAAGTCAGAGAGGCTTTGTTAAGGCGTCTCCATCTGCTGCTGAGAGGGTTGGAATTGTCTGTTGTTGAACCTATTTTGGTTGGTTCCACTGATTATTGTTGAAGCCTTGTTGAGGCATCTACTGATCTCTCCACCCAAAGTTAGGGTAATTCCTCCATCCCTGATTAAAAGTATTTGCATAGGGATCATTATTGGGATTTCTAGAGGAATTTTCCATGTAATTCACTTCCTCCATGGTGTTTGAGCAAAATCACCAGCGTCTTTGATGCACCACTAATTCGTGGTACATCTTGTACTTAATTGAGTGGATTTTATCCACTATTCTCACATTTATTCACAGAAATTGCATGATTTACATTTTCTTTCCTGATTTTGAGCTATGATTGAAAACATGCTTTTTTGGCCTTAATTTCGCTAATCATAATAGTCTCTTATTACCATTCGATGCCGTGATATGTGTGTTAAGTTTTTTCAAAGATTACAGGGCAGGAATGGCTTAGAGGATGGAAAGGAAGCATGTAAAAGTGGAAGGAATACAAAAAATTGAAGGAATCGCAAAGCTGCCAACCCTGACCTCTTCGCACTTAAATGACCATAACTTGAGTTACAAAGGTCCAAATGAGGCGGTTTCAGTTGCGTTGGAAAGCTAACATCTGGGGCTTCGCAATGAAATACAATTTTTTATAGTTGCTTTAGCGTTAAGGGATGAGCACGCACAAAGAATGTGTACACGTGGATAGTGCGCAGACAAGCGACGCGTATGCGTGCATGACGCATACGCGCACATGAGCCACGTGCTGTACGATCAGAAATTGCTAGGGAGTGATTTCTGGGCTGTTTTCGACCCATTTTTGGCCTAGAAAACACATATTAGAGGCTTCAGAGTGGAGGAATCAAGGAGACACTTCTCATTCACATAATTTTAGGTTTTAGATGTAGTTTCTAGAGAGAGAGGAGAGCCTCTCTCTAGGTTTTAGGATTCTTAGTTTTATCCCTTTTCAATTTCAGATTTCTATCTTAGTTCAATTTAGCTTCTCTTCTACTTTTATTTGTCTTAGCATTTTAGTTTATTTATTTCTCTTGTTGATTTGTTTATTTCCCCACTTTGGTTTATGAACTTCATGTTAGATTCAATTTCTTATTAATGCAATTTGAGGCATTTCATATTTATTGCTCCTTCCGTTATTTGTTATCATTGATTTTGCAATTATTGGTTTTAGATTCAATATTCTCTTATTAATTTTCTATGCTTTTATGTTGTTCCTACCAAGTGTTTGACAAAATGCTTGGAAGGATGTTAGAGTAGATTTTATGTTCTTGGCTTGGGATGGTAACTTAGGAACTCTTGAGTTACTAATGTCCAAATAATTGATGATTGGGAGCCATTAACTCTAGTTCTCACTAATTGAATTAGTGGAAAGCTAGGACTTATGGACTTAGATTGATATAGCTCGTTTAACTCTCCTTTACTACTAGTTAGAGGATGACTTAATGGGATTGATCCTTGCCAATTCTCATGTTGTGGTTAGTGATAAGGATAGAGATCCTTAACCACCAAACCTTGCCAAGACCTTTTTATCATTTGAATTTCCTTGCAATTTACTTTCCTTGTTTCCTATCTCAAAACCCCAAAAATATGCTTTTCCATAACCAATTATAAGTACACTTCCTTGCAATTCCTTCAGAGACGACCCGAGGTTTAAATACTTCGGTTATTAGAATTATTAGGGGTTTGTTACTTGTGAAAATAATCTTTTGTATGAAAGGATTATTGTTGGTTTAAAAACTATACTTGCAACGAGAACTTAATTGTGAATTCTAGACCACACAAAAATCCGATCATCAAAATGGCGCCGTTGCCGGGGAATCACAAACGTGTACCTTATTATTGGTTATTGTAAATATTAGCTTTTTTCTTGTTTGCTAGTTTTTGTTAGTTTAGGAATTAGTTGCTTATTTTTACTAGTTTTGGTTTTTATTTTCTTTAGCTACTATGAACTCTCACCCATTTGGCTATGAGTTTAGTTACAATTATGTTGCAGGAAGAGGAGATTACAATGAGAACATGCATCAAGGTTGGGACAATCAAACATGGGAGGAGCCATAAGGATTTGATCAACCCTCTTGGCAACAACCTCATCTGGTCTCATATAGGTCTAACTCCAATCCTAATGCATACCAATCGAATGGATGTGGTAGTCCTAGTTGTACCTGTCACCAACCACCACCATATGCTTATGGATCCCCTCCTCAACATAATTTAGAACCTCCATACTCACAAGAACCTTACCACCAAACACCCTCATATAACCCTAATCCTTACCCACCATACCAAGAGCCTTACGAGCCATACTTAGAACCACTACCTCAATATACACCATCTCCATATCCTTATCAAGAAGAACCACCTCCGTATTATGAGCCATTTCTCCCAACAAATGAACCCTCCTATCCACCCCAACCCCCATTGGATAACAACACTCTTTGTGTTATTCACCAAGGGCAAAGAGAGCTTCAAACCACACTTAAATCTACCCTAAACGGTCTGACCTCTACTTTACAAGCTCTCGCCTCACAGATTGGACTTCTTTTTCAACCACATAATGATCCCTCCATCCCATACCACCCTCCGTAGAAGAGCACCCATATCCATCAATCCAAGAGCAACATGATCCCAATGATGCTACTGACCCGAAACAAGAGCGAAGAGATCATCTTAGGGACGTAATGGATTGGTTATACGCACACATACTTCAAGAAAAGCAAGAGGAAGCCCAAAAGGTGGAGGTATGAGAGACCCTTGAAGATGAAGTAGTTAACAAACTAGTGAAGGTTGAACAAGAGGCAAGCGCCATCATTGAAGACAACTCTACACTAAGTGACATCAAGGAGGAGTCTGATTTTGTATTAGAGCAAGTGGAGAAAGCCGAAATTATCAAAGAAGCAAAAGTGGTTGAAGACTTAGGAGATGTGGAACCTCCATGGAAAGTCCAGTCATAGAGCCTCCTTCCAAGGTGTTTAATGTTGATGTTGAGGAGGGTGTACAACCTCCAAGACATATCATGGTTGAAGACTTTGCAGATGTTGATCACGAGATGGAGATTAAAGAAGAAGAAGCACAACCTCCCATGCCCTTAGTGGGCAATGAAGAAGATATTGAATTGGAAGAAAGCTACCAAGAGGAAGTGGTTGAAGTTGAAGAAGCTTGCAAAGAGGTGGAAGAATTCAAAGAAGAGCACAAGGGAGTGGAGCTTGCAAGACCATTGAAAACACCTCTCCCAAAGCCATTAACATCCAATACAACATTCAAGTGGGTGAAATCCTTATCCTTAACCATTACTTTCCCACTTGAATATGGTTTGCTTGAGACGGATGGTCAACTTAGAGCTCTTTGTGGCTTTAAGAGTAAGAAGGAGATGGTTAGTGGTAAGAGCTTTCAGGCAAGGTTCAATATGGTTGCATGCTCTAAATTGAAGTGCAAGGGTTGGTGTAGAGCTCAATTGAATGGGTCTAGGAAGTTGTTTGGCGGCTTCAGTAAGAATTCAAATTGCTTTCCACCCGATTGGAACAATGATGATCAACAAGAAGATGGGTGCAAAAGCAATGTCTGGGACCCTGGAATTCATTTCAACAATCAACACTCTTGGGGCCTTGTCACCTACCATAACTTGCTTGAAGGCTCTTTGTGCCTAGTTTGGGATCCCAGAGGCCATTGGAATTACAAATATTGGTGGAGATTCTTGAATGAGTTCAAGCACAAGCCACCATGACAAGGAGCTTACCCAATGTCCAACTTAAGGACAATAACTAAAAGTGCTAGGTGGGAGACAACCCACCATGGTATGATCGTTCCTTTCAATTCTTAGTTTTATTTTATTTTATTTTTCTTAGTGTCATGCATACATTCTGCATCATCAATTGCATTCTGCATAAAAAAAAGGGGATCGACGCGCCAGCGCCTAGTGCGCGTCTGCGTTGTTCGTGCACGCAGAATATGGTGGATTGAACAGAGAGTGGCGCGGGAGATGGGAAAAAAATGTGCCCTAGGCACAATCCATCCCACGCATAGGCGTACTGTACGCGCGCGTGCCGTTTCCACTTTTGGCGACCCACGCGTCCGTGCCTAAGGCGCGTCCGCGTGGTTGGGAAAATGGGCATAAAACCATGTTTTACCTGAGAGTTGTGCTGGTCTGGGGCTGGTACTGTGTTAGAGGCACAAATTCACCCACGCGTACGCGTCGCTGACGCGTGCGCTTCCTTTTCAACATCTGGCCATCCACACGTGCGCATGCATGACACGCACGTGTCATTTGCAAATTTGGCCCCCTCCCCAGTATGACCAGAGAGTTGTGCGTGTGCGAGACTGGACTCGCATGACTGGCATGACCAGAGGCACGCAGACGCATGCTAGACGCTTACTGTAAAACCCGGTTAATTAACGGCTAATTAACCCATAAATGAGAATTTATTCTAGAAAGCCTAAAATGTGATTTTTATGGCTAAATGTGATAGAGGAGATTGAGACGAGAATTTCGGTACCAATTTTATGGAATTCGGACCAAGATTGGACCAAACGGGCCAAACCGGGCCAATTGGACCCAAAGTGGGCCCTTGGCCCAACATAACTTAACCAAAACCCTAGTTTTCAGCACTCTCTCTCCTCATTTGTTACACACACAAGCTGAAATTAGAGAGAAAGGGAGGAAGAACACTCTCTCAAGTTCTCTCCCTTGGTTGATCTTCAAACCACCATAACTTTTGATCTAGAGCTCCGATTGCCGCCCCGTTTGTGGCCACGCGTTCACCGCGGAGAGCTCTACAAAACCCATACAACCAATCTTGAGGTAAGCCACGTGTTGCTGTTCGAAATCTCAGCCTTATTTTCGAGTTTCATGGGTGAAATGTTGAGATTTTGGGTTCTTTGATGTTATAGGACCCAACTCTCTTGAAGGAGAAGGTTAATCTTGTCTCCTTGGACCTTGGGTGTGGTAAGGTTCTTAACCCTAGTGTAATTTTGTTGTTTTATGATGTTTGGGTTTTGAGATGTTGTGTATGGGTATGATGGTTGTGGCTTAGGTTGTGTATGTGTGGATTTTGGAGCTTGATTGGTGATTTTGAAAAGCTTGGAAAGGGTTTGGTGGTGAAAAATCTGTTCTTGGAGGTTTTGAGGCCTTGAGAGCTTGTGGATAAGTGGTTTGGAAGTGCTCCGGTGGAGCTTGGGAAAATCGGCTAAGGTATGGTTTCGGTTTCCCGTATCTAATATGTAATGTGGTAGGTAATACTTAGGCTAGAGGCCCTAAGATAGGCATTGAAATGTTGATGTTGTTGAATGATTGAGATATATGATGTGGTCATATATGTGATGATGATTAATGATGCCTTGATGGTATGATGTATGAGAAATATCCATGTTGTGATATATGCTTGATGATTGGTTATGGTTGAATTGTGGGTTGGACCATGTTGATGGTGAGTATGATATTGGTTGTGTACAATGATGATTTATTGGAATTGGTGTTGTTGAGAATTGGCATGAGTAAGAGTATATGATATGTCAATATACTTGAGTTTGAGCCACTTGGGTGAAGTGGGTTAGAATGATGAGATAGTGATTTTGTATATTGTGGTAAAGTGTCAATGTGTGAGTTGAGGAGGCTTGATGTTGAAATTGATGTATTTTGATTGATTTCAAAGGAAAGGGATGAAAATGGCATGTTTTGATTGATTTTGAAAAGAGTTGGAAATGGCTTGTTTTGAAAATGGCACTTTGTGGTTTTTATGAAAAACATGGTTTTTGGGCATACTTTGGTGGAACATAACTTGGACTACGGATCTCTGTTTTGTGCCAAATCTATTTAAAAATGAAATTGGATCCAGGATGTCCATGCCGTTCGAAGAACGGGTGAAAAATGATTTAAAATGAGAAAGTTAAGTCCGTTGGAAGATTGGGGTTCGAATTGGTAAATTCTGCAGCTTTTAACTTAGAAAATGTTTAGCAGAATGACCCCTTGCGCGTGGGCGCACTTGGCGCGTGCGCGCCGTTCTTCCCGAAAATGCCATACACGCGTACGCGTGATGTGCGCGGGCGCGCCGATTGTGCTGCACCCAATGCCCAGCCATTTTCCAGAGAGTTATGCCATAACTGTGCCAGTGTTGTGCCTGGGGCACGAGAATACCCACGCGTACGCGTGGTTGACGCGTACGCGTATACGCGTCGATTGGCAAATTTTTAATCCACGCGTCAGCGTGCATGACGCTTGCGCGTCGATGAAGTTTTTGAGGCCATCCGCGCGTGCGCGTGGAGTGCGCGTACGCGTGGCCCTGTTTTTATCCCAAAGTTGATTTTTGAGTTTTAAAAGCCAAATCTCATACTTCTAAGCCTCTGATCTCACCACTTATATCTTAAATCATTATGAGATGCCTAGCTATGAGAGAAGGAGCTAGTGGATGTGGTAACTTGCGAGTGAAGCAAGGGAAAATGAATAATCAATGAGGATCATTGATGATTATATGAGATGTGGAGGATGGTGGTGGAAGTGCTTGTTATGCCATTGGCCGAAGGGCCGTAATTGTTTATGAATTGGCTGGTTATGGATTTAACCGTGAGCCGGAATGGCTGTGTATGATATGAATATTGGCTGGTTCTGGATTGAACCGTGAGCCGGAATAGCTGCGTATGCTATGAATATTGGCTGGTTATGGATTTAACCGTGAGCCGGAATGGCTGATATGGATGTTGATCCATGGATGAGAATTCATGCATGTTTATGCTGAATTATTGATAATTGTGATTTGCACTTCCACTATCTGAGATACGAGTTTCCCTGGGTAGTAGTAGTGGCTAGCCACCACGTGCTCCAGGTTGAGACTTGATACTCTGTTGACCCTATGTCATAAGTGTGGCCGGGCACTGTGAAAGATCCGGATGAGCTCGCCCCCGTAAATATTCACCAGTGAGGGTGATGGATATAGATCATGATTATGATCAAGTTTATAATGAGTATAACTCGAGTTGGGGATGCGTGACAGAGGGACAGTCCAATGGTTAGCTACCAGGACATGTCGAGTTGGCTCTATAACCGACAGATGATATCATCAGCCACTAGGGACAGGCATTCATCATATGCATACTATTTGAATTGTTTGAGATTGCCTATTTGACTGCATATTACTTGCTAATTGTCTAAATGCCTTACTTGTTCCTAAATGTAAATTTCTTGCCTGATATAACTGTGTTTGCTACATTATACTCCTGCTGGTGGTTGGGAGGTCTGAAGGAATTGGAAAGGGAAGTATTAGTTAGACTGAAGGATCTTTAGTTAGATGCCCTTTATGGTTTAGCTTGTTTATAAGCTCTGATATTATCTGGAGGAAGTTCTAGGATTGCCTTCGGCTTTCCTCCATTATTATGTATTATATATGTGGAAGCTGTTACCATGCTGGGGACCTTTGGTTCTCACCCATGCGGATTTTGTGGTTTTCAGATGCAGGACGTGCGGTTTCTCGCTGAGGCATGCTGGAGACTTCTAGATTTGCGAAGATCCTTTGTTCTCGGGGCTATGTTTTGGTTTATATGTTTTGCTTAGATACTTTTATCTCCATTAAATAATACAAACTGTGATGACTCCTCTTATGGGAGAATTTTGGAGAATAGGTTTTATGTATTTGTGTCCCTTTGGGTTTCCTTTGGGGTTTTCCTTATTTTTATCATATGTATATATTGTTATGCTCGGACCGGTTATCTTCGCAGCCGGATCTTGAGTCTTGATATTCCTGTTTTTGACACTCCTTTGTATATATACATAATCACGCGTTGGTTATCCTTGTTCGTTACGTTATCGATCGGAGTGTTGCGCTTTCGAGTTGCGGTTTTTGTTTACCCCTTTTTCTACAAAGGCTCCTAGTTATAATCAATCATTCATACTACTATACGTACTAAATTTTTATTTTAGAGGTCGTAATACCTTGCCATCTCTGAATTATGACTTAAGCATAAGACTCTGTATGGTAGGGTGTTACATTATGGTATCAGAGCAGTTTGTTCCTGTAGAGCCTGAAGGATGGACTGATTATGCTTCTGTGCATTCTCTGTGTGTGTGGGTTATGTGCTATTAGTATATCTGCTTGATATAATTGGCATAAACGTTCATGAGCATGCATTTGGGACTTTGAAGTACTAGACTTCCGATATTGAGACTGATCAACTTAATATCGATTGTTTGGTATGTATAGGAACCAGATGGCGCCTCGTGGACGCGGTAGAGGTAGTGTGAGAGGTCGTACGAATGCTCGTGCGCCGGAGAATAACCCTCATGACCCGGTGAACTTTATGACTGCGTTGGAGAACATGGCTGCTGCTATGCAAGCCACTGCTGAGACTCTTGGTCAACAGATGAACAACCATGGTAATGATGGAGATGGAGTTCATGGCCCGATGACGCTGGCAAACTTTTTGAAGGTTAATCCACCTAAGTTCAAGGGAACTACTAGTCCGACTGAGGCTGATACGTGGTTTCAGGCTATAGAGCGAGCACTGCAAGCACAAGTGGTGCCTGAAGGGCAGCGTGTTGAGTTTGCTACCTATATGCTTACAGGTGAAGCGTCGCATTGGTGGCAAGGTATCCGACATCTTCTACAGCAGGGTGATGATTATATCACCTGGAATGTCTTCCGAGAGGAGTTCTATAAGAAGTACTTTCCGACTTCTGCTAGGACGGCCAAGGAACTTGAATTGTTACAGTTGAAGCAGGGTATTATGTCCATATGAGAGTATACTAACAAGTTTGAGGAGTTGTTTAGGTTCTCTCATATGTGCCAAGGTACTCCGGTGGAATATGAGGAATGGAAGTGTGTTAAGTATGAAGGAGGACTCCGGAGTGATATTTTCAGTTCAGTGGGACCAATGGAGATTAGAACTTTCTCCGAGTTAGTGAACAAGTGTAGGATTGCTGAAGAGTGTGTGAAAAGGGCAACTGCTGAGAAAGGGAGTCACAAAGGATCATTCCTACAGAACCGAGGGAAGAGCTTTGCACCTAGAGGTCCGTTTTTCAAGAGGGGAAGCTCTTTCAGGAGGCCCAACAACAACAACAACAACTCCCAAGGAAAAAGGTATGGGAAGCAGCCTCAGAATGATCAAGCTTGTACTAGATGTGGGAGTCACCATCCGGGAGCACCATGCAAGGCCGGATGGGGTTTGTGCTACACTTGTGGAAAGGCGGGGCATAAAGCCGCAAATTGTCTTGAGAGGCAGAAACAAGGTGCTGGGAAAGCACAACAGACTGGTCGGGTGTTCACCACTTCAGCTGTAGGAGCTGAGGGATCTGAGACACTCATTAGAGGTAACTGTGAACTGGCTGGTCAAACTTTAAATGCTTTATTTGATTCGGGAGCATCACATTCATTCATTGCATTTGAGAAAGCCCATGAGTTAGGATTGAAGATTGTAACTTTAGGTTATGATCTAAGAGTGTACAATGCTACCCAAGAAGCCATGGTAACTAGGCTAGGATGCCCGGAAGTTTCCTTTAGGTTCAAGCAGCGTGATTTTGTTCATAATTTAATCTGCTTACCGATGATTGGTCTTGATCTTATCTTGGGATTGGACTGGTTATCTAAGAACCATGTTCTGCTAGATTGTTCTACAAAGTTGGTGTACTTTATGCCGGAAGATACAGAAGGGCCGGTCGTGGTAAATAATTATTACTTGAATTCGATGATGGTGAATTGTTCCGGAACCGAATGTCAGGGTATCCTGTTGTTAGCCGCGGGTGTTTCGGGTGATGATTAGAGGTTGGAACAGATTCCGGTTGTGTGTGAGTTTCCGGAAGTGTTTCCTGATGATATTGATGAGTTTCCACCTAACCAAGAGGTTGAGTTTGCTATTGAGTTGGTACCCGGGGCGGGACCAATCTCAAGTGCTCCTTATAGGATGTCACCGTTAGAGATGAACGAGCTAAAGTCTCAGTTAGAGGATCTGTTGGGAAAGAATTTTATACGACCAAGTGTCTCTCCGTGGGGTGCTCCAGTGTTACTGGTGAAGAAGAAGGATGGGAGTATGCGGCTCTGTGTGGATTACAGGCAACTGAACAAGGTTACAATAAAGAATAAGTACCCATTGCCGAGAATTGATGATCTCATGGATCAGTTACAAGGAGCTGGAGTTTTCTCCAAGATCGATTTGCGATCCGGTTATCACCAGATAAGGGTGAGGGGTGAGGATATCCCTAAGACCGCTTTCAGGACTCGTTATGGTCATTACGAGTACACTGTAATGTCTTTTGGGTTGACGAATGCTCCTGCAGTGTTTATGGATTACATGAATAGAGTTTTCCGTCCGTTTCTGGATAAATTTGTTGTTGTCTTCATTGATGACATACTGATTTATTCCAAGACTGAAGAGCGGAACACTTGAGGACCGTGTTGCAGATTCTAAAGGAGAAGAAACTTTATGCAAAACTGTCTAAGTGTGAGTTTTGGAAGAGTGAGGTGAAGTTTTTGGGTCACGTGGTGAGTAAGAAGGGAATAGCCGTAGATCCAACTAAGGTGGAGGCTGTGATGGATTGGAAGCAACCAACCACCGTAACAGAGGTAAGGAGTTTTCTGGGTTTAGCTGGCTATTACCGAAGGTTTATCAAAGGCTTTTCGCAGATAGCTTTGCCAATGACAAAGTTAACCCGCAAAGACACTCCATTTGTTTGGACTCCTGAGTGCGAGGAGAGCTTTCAGACATTGAAGAAAAAGTTGACCACTGCACCTGTGTTAGTGTTACCCGAGCCGAATGAGCCATTTGAGGTGTATTGTGTTGCCTCATTGAAGGGTCTAGGGTGCGTGCTGATGCAGCATCGTAATGTGGTGGCGTATGCCTCACGACAGTTGAGACCTCATGAAGTTAGTTACCCTACGCACGATTTGGAACTCGCTGCGGTTGTGTTTGCCTTGAAGGTGTGGAGGCATTATCTCTATGGGGTTAAGTTCCAAGTTTTCTCTGATCATAAGAGCTTGAAGTATCTCTTTGATCAGAAAGAGCTCAATATGAGGCAGAGGAGGTGGATGGAATTGTTGAAGGACTACGACTTTGAGTTGAATTACCATCCGGGAAAGGCGAACGTAGTGGCGGATGCGTTAAGTCGGAAGTCGTTATATGCGGCTTGGATGATGCTTCAAGAGGAGAAGTTGCTCAAGGGATTTGAGAGTCTGAAAATTGGTGCTCGAGAAGTATCCGGAACTTTGTGTTTGAGCCGATTAGAGATCTCAAGTGATTTTAAGTCCGAACTCCTAAAGGCTCATCAAAATGATGAAGCGTTATGGAAGGTGTTAGCAGCTATTGAGCAAGGAAAAGAGTGGAGAGTGTCGGAAGAAAAAGATGGGTTATGGAGATTCAAGGGTAGGATCATTGTACCGGATGTTGGCACTTTGAGGCAAGATATTTTAAAGGAGGCACACAAAAGTGGATTCTCCATTCACCCGGGAAGTACTAAGATGTACCATGATTTAAAGGCGATGTTTTGGTGGCCGGGTATGAAGAATGATGTGGCGGAATATGTTTCAAAGTGCTTAACTTGTCAAAAGGTAAAGATTGAACATCAAAGACCTTTCGGGATGTTGCAACCTTTAGAGATTCCGCAATGGAAGTGGGAAAGTATTGCAATGGACTTTGTGTCGGGATTGCCAAGGACTAGGGCTGGTTTTGATGCTATTTGGGTGATTGTGGACCGACTAACGAAGTCAGCTCACTTTTTACCCATTCGTATGACTTACACCCTTGAGGAGCTAGCACGGTTATACATAAAGGAGATTGTGAGACTTCATGGTGTACCTGCTACTATAATCTCTGATAGAGATCCTCGTTTCACTTCAAGGTTTTGGGGTGCATTTCAGAAAGCTTTTGGAACCCGATTAAGCTTGAGCACGGCTTACCATCCTCAAACAGATGGTCAATCTGAGAGGACGATCCAAACACTGGAGGATATGTTGAGAGCTTGTGTTTTGGACCAACCGGCGAGTTGGGATCGGTATATGCCATTAGTGGAGTTTTCATACAATAATAGTTATCATGCGAGCATCGGAATGGCTCCGTATGAGGCCTTGTATGGGAGGAAATGTCAATCTCCACTATGTTGGTATGAAGCTGGAGAGAAAAGCTTGTTGGGGCCGGAAATGATAGCTGAGACTACTGAACAAGTCAAGAAAATCCGTGATAGGATGCTTACGGCGCAGAGTCGTCAAAAGAGTTACGCCGATCAGAGGCGAAAGCCCTTAGAATTTGAGGAAGGAGATCATGTTTTCCTTAAGGTTACTCCGACTACGGGAGTAGGTAGGGCAATTAAGGCAAAGAAGTTGAATCCTCGATACATTGGTCCATTTCAGATCCTGGAGAGGATTGGACCGGTGGCGTATCGGATGGCTCTACCACCTCATCTTTCGAACTTGCACGACGTGTTTCACGTGTCGCAGCTTCAGAAGTACACTCCTGATGCTAGCCATGTGTTGGAACCTGAATCGGTTCAGTTGAGGGAAGATTTGACGCTTCCAGTGGCTCCGATCAGAATCGATGATTCTAGTATCAAACGGTTGCGTGAAAAAGAAGTTTCATTAGTGAAAGTGGCTTGGAGTCGAGGCGGTGTTGAGGAACACACTTGGGAACTTAAGTCGGAGATGCGAACAGAATACCCGCATTTATTCTCAGGTAATTGCATTTGAATTTTGTGGGCAAAATTCCCAATTAGGTGGGTAGAATGTAAAACCCGGTTAATTAACGGCTAATTAACCCATAAATGAGAATTTATTCTAGAAAGCCTAAAATGTGATTTTTATGGCTAAATGTGATAGAGGAGATTGAGACGAGAATTTCGGTACCAATTTTATGGAATTCGGACCAAGATTGGACCAAACGGGCCAAACTGGGCCAATTGGACCCAAAGTGGGCCCTTGGCCCAACATAACTTAACCAAAACCCTAGTTTTCAGCACTCTCTCTCCTCATTTGTTACACACACAAGTTGAAATTAGAGAGAAAGGGAGGAAGAACACTCTCTCAAGTTCTCTCCCTTGGTTGATCTTCAAACCACCATAACTTTTGATCTAGAGCTCCGATTGCCGCCCTGTTTGCGGCCACGCGTTCACCGCGGAGAGCTCTACAAAACCCATACAACCAATCTTGAGGTAAGCCACGTGTTGCTGTTCGAAATCTCAGCCTTATTTTCGAGTTTCATGGGTGAAATGTTGAGATTTTGGGTTCTTTGATGTTATAGGACCCAACTCTCTTGAAGGAGAAGGTTAATCTTGTCTCCTTGGACCTTGGGTGTGGTAAGGTTCTTAACCCTAGTGTAATTTTGTTGTTTTATGATGTTTGGGTTTTGAGATGATGTGTATGAGTATGATGGTTGTGGCTTAGGTTGTGTATGTGTGGATTTTGGAGCTTGATTGGTGATTTTGAAAAGCTTGGAAAGGGTTTGGTGGTGAAAAATCTGTTCTTGGAGGTTTTGAGGCCTTGAGAGCTTGTGGATAAGTGGTTTGGAAGTGCTCCGGTGGAGCTTGGGAAAATCGGCTAAGGTATGGTTTCGGTTTCCCGTATCTAATATGTAATGTGGTAGGAAATACTTAGGCTAGAGGCCCTAAGATAGGCATTGAAATGTTGATGTTGTTGAATGATTGAGATATATGATGTGGTCATATATGTGATGATGATTAATGATGCCTTGATGGTATGATGTATGAGAAATATGCATGTTGTGATATATGCTTGATGATTGGTTATGGTTGAATTGTGGGTTGGACCATGTTGATGGTGAGTATGATATTGATTATGTACAATGATGATTTATTGGAATTGGTGTTGTTGAGAATTGGCATGAGTAAGAGTATATGATATGTCAATATACTTGAGTTTGAGCCACTTGGGTGAAGTGGGTTAGAATGATGAGATAGTGATTTTGTATATTGTGGTAAAGTGTCAATGTGTGAGTTGAGGAGGCTTGATGTTGAAATTGATGTATTTTGATTGATTTCAAAGGAAAGGGATGAAAATGGCATGTTTTGATTGATTTTGAAAAGAGTTGGAAATGGCTTGTTTTGAAAATGGCACTTTGTGGTTTTTATGAAAAACATGGTTTTTGGGCATACTTTGGTGGAACATAACTTGGACTACGGATCTCTGTTTTATGCCAAATCTATTTAGAAATGAAATTGGATCCGGGATGTCCATGCCGTTCGAAGAACGGGTGAAAAACGATTTAAAATGAGAAAGTTAAGTCCGTTGGAAGATTGGGGTTCGAATTGGTAAATTCTGCAGCTTTTAACTTAGAAAATTTTTAGCAGAATGACCCCTTGCGCGTGGGCACACTTGGCGCGTGCGCGCCGTTCTTCCCGAAAATGCCATACACGCGTACGCGTGATGTGCGCGGGCGCGCCGATTGTGCTGCACCCAATGCCCAGCCATTTTCCAGAGAGTTATGCCATAACTGTGCCAGTGTTGTGCCTGGGGCACGAGAACACCCACGCGTACGCGTGGTTGACGCGTACGCGTATACGCGTCGATTGGCAAATTTTTAATCCACGCGTCAGCGTGCATGACGCTTGCGCGTCGATGAAGTTTTTGAGGCCATCCGCGCGTGCGCGTGGAGTGCGCGTACGCGTGGCCCTGTTTTCATCCCAAAGTTGATTTTTGAGTTTTAAAAGCCAAATCTCATACTTCTAAGCCTCCGATCTCACCACTTATATCTTAAATCATTATGAGATGCCTAGCTATGAGAGAAGGAGCTAGTGGATGTGGTAACTTGCGAGTGAAGCAAGGGAAAATGAATAATCAATGAGGATCATTGATGATTATGTGAGATGTGGAGGATGGTGGTGGAAGTGCTTGTTATGCCATTGGCCGAAGGGCCGTAATTGTTTATGAATTGGCTGGTTATGGATTTAACCGTGAGCCGGAATGGCTGTGTATGATATGAATATTGGCTGGTTCTGGATTGAACCGTGAGCCGGAATAGCTGCGTATGCTATGAATATTGGCTGGTTATGGATTTAACCGTGAGCCGGAATGGCTGATATGGATGTTGATCCATGGATGAGAATTCATGCATGTTTATGCTGAATTATTGATAATTGTGATTTGCACTTCCACTATCTGAGATACGAGTTTCCCTGGGTAGTAGCAGTGGCTAGCCACCACGTGCTCCAGGTTGAGACTTGATACTCTGTTGACCCTATGTCATAAGTGTGGCCGGGCACTGTGAAAGATCCGGATGAGCTCGCCCCCGTAAATATTCACCAGTGAGGGTGATGGATATAGATCATGATTATGATCAAGTTTATAATGAGTATAACTCGAGTTGGGGATGCGTGACAGAGGGACAGTCCAATGGTTAGCTACCAGGACATGTCGGGTTGGCTCTATAACCGACAGATGATATCATCAGCCACTAGGGACAGGCATTCATCATATGCATACTATTTGAATTGTTTGAGATTGCCTATTTGACTGCATATTACTTGCTAATTGTCTAAATGCCTTACTTGTTCCTAAATGTAAATTTCTTGCCTGATATAACTGTGTTTGCTACATTATACTCCTGCTGGTGGTTGGGAGGTCTGAAGGAATTGGAAAGAGAAGTATTAGTTAGACTGAAGGATCTTTAGTCAGATGCCCTTTATGGTTTAGCTTGTTTATAAGCTCTGATATTATCTGGAGGAAGTTCTAGGATTGCCTTCGGCTTTCCTCCATTATTATGTATTATATATGTGGAAGCTGTTACCATGCTGGGGACCTTTGGTTCTCACCCATGCGGATTTTGTGGTTTTCAGATGCAGGACGTGCGGTTTCTCGCTGAGGCATGCTGGAGACTTCTAGATTTGCGAAGATCCTTTGTTCTCGGGGCTATGTTTTGGTTTATATGTTTTGCTTAGATACTTTTATCTCCATTAAATAATACAAACTATGATGACTCCTCTTATGGGAGAATTTTGGAGAATAGGTTTTATGTATTTGTGTCCCTTTGGGTTTCCTTTGGGGTTTTCCTTATTTTTATCATATGTATATATTGTTATGCTCGGATCGGTTATCTTCGCAGCCGGATCTTGAGTCTTGATATTCCTGTTTTTGACACTCCTTTGTATATATACATAATCACGCGTTGGTTATCCTTGTTCGTTACGTTATCGATCGGAGTGTTGCGCTTTCGAGTTGCGGTTTTTGTTTACCCCTTTTTCTACAAAGGCTCCTAGTTATAATCAATCATTCATACTACTATACGTACTAAATTTTTATTTTAGAGGTCGTAATACCTTGCCATCTCTGAATTATGACTTAAGCATAAGACTCTGTATGGTAGGGTGTTACACTTACGCGTCCCTCCCTTCGTGTGCCACCTCCGCGTACGCGTATCGTACGCTTACGCGTCGCATCCCGTTTTCCATTTTACTGCTTTCTTCTCTCATTTCTCCTTCTTTCCTCTTCCTTTCTTACTTTCTTCTTCTTTTCTCACTTTTTTCTCATCCTTCTTCTCTTTCATTCTCTTTTACATACTGCATTTGCATACTTCCTTCATTGCATTTTAGTTTTATTCATATTTTTATCTCCTTTTCTAATTCCTGCTTTTACCATTGGTGTTAAATGTTCCTATTCAACTGTTGCATCTTTTCTTGAATTATTTTGGTGCTTCGTGACTTGTTTTAAACTGTTGGGTGTTATTAATTATAAGTCAATGCTAATCTTTTATGATACTTGTATTCCATTTGCGTTAATATGCACTTATATTGTCTTTCATTACCCACACCCTCTTCTCCATTATTGCAATTTTTGCACTATTGATATGCCATTCGCTTCTACTGTTTTCTCACTTGCATATTGTAGCTACCATGTAATTGAGACCCTCATTATTTGGCATTCACCCACCCATATTTTATTTGTTTTTTATCTCTGCTTCTAGTTTACTTTTCTTCCCTTTTCTCTTCTTTCAGGATGGCCATCAGGAAGGAAAATGGAAGACTTTTACATGGGGCGACAGACAAGTCCATCTGCATAACCTTCGGTGAAAAACATTAGTTGTAGCAACCCATCCACTTGCACATCTCAGCATGCACCGAGGACGGTGCAATCTTTAAGTGTGGGGAGGTCGATACCGATCTCCGTGGGTTAGTTACTTTCCTGTCTCAACACCACTGTTTAAATTTTCTTTGTTAAATTAGTTGTTGCATTTGCATGTTTGATTACATGTTTGTTTGATTTTGTGCATATTTTACCAACTACTTGGTTGAAGTAATATTTTTTTTCAAAAAACTATTTTATAGCATTTCACTAATTTGAATTAAAATTTTTGTTGAACTTGTTTGAAGAAATGTATTATGGAACATGGTTTAGAGCTCGAACACACAAAACCAGTGAGGTTTTGAGCCTAATTGATTGGTTTCATCTTATCAACCAATATATTTTGTTTTAGTGTGTGTTGTTCTCTCTAAAATTGTGATCTTTGTCTTGCTTAATTCTATATTTCCATGGTTTGATGTACGCATGCACTTATATGATTGAGGCCTTGTTTTACTGAGCTTACATACCCATATGGCCTTAACCTTTTCATTATCCTTTGCAAACCAATTTGAGCCTATTTTACCCCATTTGTTCTCTATTTTAGCACATCCTTAACTCTAAGCGAAAAACAATAATGTTCTTAATTTGAATCCTTGGTTAGCTTAGACTAGTGAGAGTGCTCATGAATTAAGTGTGTGGAAATTGGGTTTGGAAATGTTTGGTTTGAGAATTGGGTGTTGTATATTCTTGTGAAAATGTGAAAAAGAATGTTGAGGACATGTTTATGTATGAAATACCTTAATCTTATGCATTGAAAAAAACAAAAGAAAAGAAAAAATACAAAGAAAAGAAAAAGAGCAAATAATAAAAAGGGGATAAAATGCCCCAAAGTAAATGGTGATAGCAATGCATATGTACTGTACTCAAAATTGGGATGCATGAATATGTGGTAAACATAATTAATGGACAGTTAGATCTTGCATTGTAATTACATGGAATGTTTTAGGCTAAGTGAGAAGTTTAGGTTAATCAAGGATTTGAATTTCAGTCTACTTAACTAAATACAATCCTACCTTGACCCTAACCCCATTACAACCCTTGAAAAGACCTCTTGATATGTGTATTTGTGCATTAAATTTTTGTTGATTTGTAGAAGAAGAGCAAATCTTAGAAAGCAAGATTAGTAGAGAACCAAGAGACTCGACCCTCAAACACTAGAGTAATTAGAGTGTATACACTTCCAGTGAGGGTTCGATGCTCGATTCTTGTTCCCGGCTTTCACGAGCTATTTTCTTCTGCATGTCTATTTGTACTTCATTTTTATGATTTGAATTAGTGAAATCCAGTTCTTATTTTTTCTTGAAAGGTTTATTTAATTTTCACCAAGTTAGTATTTTGCATTTAGCTACATTCATACAGATAGGTTGTATTCCATACATTATACCATTCCCCTTAATTCTTAGAGTTTCTCTTGAGCTTAGCATGAGGACTTGCTAATGTTTAAGTGTTGGGAGATTTGATCCACCACTAATTCGTGGTACATCTTGTGCTTAATTGAGTAGATTTTATCTACTGTTCTCACATTTATTCACAGAAATTGCATGATTTACATTTTCCTTTCTGATTTTGTGCTATGATTGAAAACATGCTTCTTTGGCCTTAATTTTGCTAATCTGAATCCTCTCTTATTACCATTCGATGCCGTGATATGTGTGTTAAGTGTTTTCAGAGATTACAGGGCAGGAATGGCTTAGAGGATGGAAAGGAAGTATGTAAAAGTGGAAGGAATACAAAAAATTGAAGGAATTGCAAAGCTGTCAGCCCTGACCTCTTTGCACTTAATTGACCATAACTTGAGCTACAGATGTCCAAATGAGGCGGTTTCAATAGCGTTGGAAAGATAACACCCGGGGCTTCGCAACAATATACAATTTATCATAGTTGCCCGAGTGTTAAAGGATGCGCATGCGCAAAGCACGCGTACGCGTGGGCGGTGCACAGACAAGCGACGCGTATGCGTGTATGACGCGTACGCGCGCATGAGCCACTTGCGCTGGAAGTGATTTTTGCACTATTTTTGACCCAATTTTTGGTCCAAAAAACACATATGAGAGGCTGCAGAGTGGAGAAATCGAGGAGACGCTTCTCATCCACATAATTTTAGGTTTTAGGATTCTTAGTTTTATCCCTTTTCAATTTTAGATTTCTATCTTAGTTCAATTTAGCTTCACTTCTACTTTTATTTGTCTTAGCATTTTGGTTTATTTATTTCTCTTGTTGATTTGTTTATTTCCCCACTTTGGTTTATGAACTTCATGTTAGATTCAATTTCTTATTAATGCAATTTGAGGTATTTCATATCCATTGCTCCTTCCTATATTTGTTATCATTGATTTTGCAATTATTGGTTTTAGATTCAATATTCTCTTATTAATTTTCTATGCTTTTATGTTGTGCCTACCAAGTGTTTGACAAAATACTTGGAAGGATGTTAGAGTAGATTTTATGCTCTTGGCTTGGGATGGTAACTTAGGAACTCTTGAGTTACTAATGTCCAAGTAATTGATGATTGGGAGCCATTAACTCTAGTTCTCACTAATTGAATTGGTGAAGAGCTAGGACTTATGGACTTGGATTGATATAGCTCATTTAACTTTCCCTTACTACTAGTTAGAGGATGACTTAATGGGATTGATCCTTGCCAATTCTCATGTTGTGATTAGCGATAAGGATAGAGATACTTAGCCACCAAACCTTGCCAAGACCTTTTTATCATTTGAATTTCCTTGCATTTTACTTTCCTTATTTCCTATCTCAAAACCCCAAAAATATAATTTTTCATAACCAATTATAAGTACACTTCCATGCAATTCCTTGAGAGACGACCCAAGGTTTAAATACTTCTGTTATTAGAATTATTAGGGGTTCGTTACTTGTGACAAACAATCTTTTGTATGAAAAGATTACTGTTGGTTTAGAAACTATACTTGCAACGAGAACTTAATTGTGAATTCTAGACGACACAAAAATCCGATCATCAGTCTTCTTCATAGGGTGCATCTTGAATGGTAACTGTCGAAACTTATATTCCACTTAAGTTTTGGGAGATCATGTTGATTTGTTAAGACATAAGCTTGTTTTGAGCCAAAATGGCGTCTAGTTGTCCGCTTTTATGACTCTTCTCTTCTGAGTAGTCCCATTGTTCACAAGGTTCCTTTCAGAAGTATACATGTATTGGTTGTTGGCAACCATCTCAATAAGCTCATGCGCCTCTTCAGGCGTCTTCTTCATGTGCAGTGATTCATCTGCAAAGTGATCCAGTGACATCTTGGCCATTTCAGAGAGGCCATCATAAAAGATCTCTAGCATGGTCCAATCTGAGATTATGTCTGGAGGGCATCTCCTGATCAGCTTCTTGTATCTTTCCTAGGCTTCGTAAAGGGATTCTTCCTCTTTCTGTCTGAAGGTCTGGACATCCACCCTAAGCTTACTCAGCTTCTGGAGTGGGAAGAACTTAGCCAGAAATATAGTGACTACCTTGTCTCATGTGGCCAGGCTCTCCTTAGGCTGAGAATCCAGCCATAGCTTTGCTCTGTCCTTTATAGCAAAGGGAAAGAGCATGAGCTTGTAAACCTCAGGGTTTACTTTATTCGTCTTAACAGTATCACAGATCTGCAAGAAATCAGATATGAACTTGTTGTGGTCCTCCTGCGGGAGTCCATGAAATTGACAATTCTATTGCACCAGAGTGACCAGTTGAGGCTTGAGCTCGAAATTATTGGCACCTATAGTAGGTATAGATATACTGCGCCCATAGAAGTCAGATGTGGGTGTAGTGTAAGAGCCAAGCACCTTCCTTACCTCTTCTCCAGCATTTGGATTCTTGGCTGCCATAGTGGTTTCTTTAGCTTCATTCTCAAAAGATTTCGTGGGATTCTTTCTGACTTTGTAAGCTTGGGTTTATTGTAAACACCTCCTTAAGGCCCTCTTAGGTTCAGGATCAAAATCAAGAAGGGGTTCTTTATCCCTGTTCCTGCTCATAAACAACAAGAGACAAAGAAAAAGTAGGAGTCTCTATGTCAGAGTATAGAGAGATCCCAGTAAGATATCCTAAAAGAAATAAAGTAAGATAAAGTAGACAAAGAAAATTCAAGAATAAAGATGGAGGATTTAATTTAAAGATTTTCGAAAAGTAAAAAAAAATTAAGAAATTTTTAAATTTTTAAAATGAAAGAGAAAACACTTCAAGAAATACCAAATTTAAAATTTTAATTTAAATGAAAATAAGATAAATATGTAAGAATTAACCTAAAACTTTTCGAAAATTAAAAAGAAAGGATTTTTTAAAGTTTTTGAAATTTTAAAAAGAAGGAAAAAGAAAGACTAAAGAAACACCAAACTTAAAATTTGAAATTAAATGAAATAACTAAAGTAGGATTCGAAAATCAAGAAAAAGATGAATAAGATAAAGATCAAAAATCAAGAAAGATTAACAAGATATGATTCAAAAATTTAAAAAGAAAATTAATTATACCAAGAAAAAATCACTAGTAGAACACCAAAATTAAAATTTGAAATTAAATCAAAATAAGATAACCAAAAATTTGAAAATAAAGAGAAAAGATAACAAGAAAGAAATTGAAAATTCAAGAAAACACAAGATCAAATTCGAAAATTAAAAGAAAAAAATACATCAATAAAAACTAATGAAAGTACCTAATCTAAGTAATAAGACAATCGGTAGTTGTCAATCTCGAACAATCCCTGGCAATGGCGCCAAAAACTTGGTGTGCGAAATTAGAACTTGCACAACTTTATTGACAAGTGCACCGGGTCATCCAAGTAATACCTCAGGTGAGTGAGAGTCAATCCCATGAGGATTGTCAGACTGAGCAAGCAATAGTTATCCTGTTGGACTTAGTCAGGCAAATAGTAAAAAGTGGTTGTACGGTTAAAATGCACAGGAAATCAAATAAAAAATGCAATTAAAAGATTGATGTAAAACAATAATGAAAAAATAGTTAAGGTCTTGGAGATATTTACTTTTTCAGATTAAAACGTCCTACCAACTATTTTAACAATGAGTGATTCATTTTATCGCAAACCATAAGTGATTAAAACATGATCTCTTAGCAATTTAATCTCCTCTAACCTTACTAAAATGCCACAGACAAGGTCAATTAATTCAAATCAGAGGGTGAAGTTCAGAAAACTAGTTTAGCGCCACAAAAACCTCAATTACCCAAAGCTAATAGGATTTTATGTCACTTATCCGATTAATTTTAGATAATTCGCAGTTTAGGATGAGTGTTTTCAAGCTGTAGCTCAAGTGAAATAACTCTCTTAAGAATCACAAGAGCTCATGTAAAATAAGGGTCATACTCTCATTCCACCCAAAATAAAAAGATTAAGAATGAAAACAAAAGCTTAGAATTGAATCAAACCTTAATTAAAATAGAAAAGTAATAATATTAATCCGTGGAAATAAACAGAGCTCCTAACCTTAACTAGGAGGTTTAGTTGCTCATAACTTTACAGAGAAAAATAGGTATCTGAAAATATGCGGAAGGGAAGATCTCCTAAACCTAGTGGATCTTCTCATATAAATAATAATCTAATAATTAATGCTAAATCTAAAAGATATTATTTTAAAATAAAAATTACAAATATAAGATAAGATAAGCCTATGGAAAGCGAAATCCACTTTGGAGGTCCAATAGGTGAATGGCTCGAACAGCAAGCTAGTGTTGAATGCCAAGATTGGGCGTTGAAGGCCCAGAGAGGAGTTGTGCTACTGACTTCTTACCCCTTTGCTAGCGTTGAACGCCAGGTTGGGCATTCAGCGCCCAAGGGGGTGCTGACAGCTTTTCTGTTTCTTGCTCCAGGCTTCTCCAAAGTACTCCGAATTTTACCTAAAATCATTAAAACACAAGAAAAACTTAAAGTAGCATCCAAAGGTGAATTTTGCACTAAAATATAATAAAACTTAATAAAATCAAACTAAAAATAACATAAAAACAACTAGAAAAAGGGTATGAGTGCTCACGCCATAGACAAGGACGTGTCTTTCCTCAGCAAGCAGCATCAATACAAACAAATTCTCCCGAATGAAATCCATAAGTTCTGTGAATTCCTTTATATTAGAATATATACATTATGACAAAAGAATTGCAATACTTGAAATATGAGATCTTGTAAACCCAAAAAACCAAATGGATAAGATCCGTCTAACTTTATATACATATGTTCTTATCCCTAATTTTATAATTTAATTATTAAAATGAACTTATTAGTAGTTTCTTTGCTTAAAACACATGCCAGATTAAAAAATTTTTTAATTTATGCACTATTAGTAATGAACAAAGAATAAATATGCCAAGCTTATGAAGGTCTGCAATAGCTAGTGCCCTCAGTAAGTAGAAATTACTACGATCAAGGCAAAACTATGTTCTGGTATCACATTTTGCAACTGCAAATTTATTCCTAGCATTCAACTACAACTTTCATCAGAATGAACGAAAGGTAGTCTTTTAAATAAGAAAAGGTAGCCAATAGAAAAAATTAACAACTTATATCATCACTATCAACATCATTGGTTGAATTTGCAACCTAACACCTATTATTTTTACTTTATCCTTAAACTAAATGCTCCCTTAGTTACAGCCACTGAAGACACAAAAGAAATTGCAAGCCCTTTGGTGCAAAATCTACTAGCTCTTCCAACGGATCAGTTTAAATAAAAATAAAGCCATGTAAATATAGATAATGATTAAATTAGCAATAGATAATATGCTAATTTAATTCATATCATTTTTCACAAAAAAAAGTCTTATTGAATTGCAACCAATTACCTTGTGCAGGTAAGTGTCAGTAGAATCAGGCATTTCATAGTCGATAACTATGTTAACCCGTTCTATGACAATATCTCTGCCTACTAAATCTATTGCCACAACAAGAATCCTTTGTCTTCCTTCTTGAAGCCTTTGTATCATTTCAACCTGAAATACAAATTGCATGTTGTCAAAACGATATCATTCACTTGATAGGTAGAAATAAAAAAGCATGCAAATTTATCACTTGATATAGTATCATCACTGATAGTCATGGATACCATGTATATCGTGCTTAGGAGATACCGTGAAAAAATAAAAACTAAAAAAAACACACGGTAACAACTAACAAACTATTCATCCAAACTTTAAACTAGACAGCTCCTCTTCACAAAATATATCAACCCATCTTGCAAATGGAATATGAACTTAACGTCAAAATTACTGTAAACAAATAAAATAAAACATAGAGCATTCAACTTGTAATCTGTTATGCCATTTCATAAATTAGAAATTAGAACCAACTAAAATTAGAACCAACTAAAATTACAAAGGAAATAACACAATATTACTTTCACCAATCCATGAAAATACTTTCAAGTTCCAAACTAATATATCTTTTTGTTCTAAAAGATTACACAGAAAATGATGCCTCGGAGCTGCAAAAGCTGGGCAATTCGTCAGTATCGAAGCTAGCAACCAAGTCAAACAAAAACGAAAACTTATGATAAACTAATATTCTACTGCTTTTAATTATTATCATTGAACCTTTTATGTTATTATTGAGCTGAATCAGCATATCATCTCAATCATGGACAGAAGAACACAAATCTTCTTTGGAATGAGCCCTAAATGCTCACCGTCAGATAGAATATAAACTCCACCTCTGCCTGAAATGTCCTCCACCTCAATAGAATTTACACTGCCAAGCACAGAGAAAACACTGAATTAGTACAAGCTTAACTGTAAGCAAGCCTAAAAGAAATTAAAAGAGCTAAAGACTTGGAATATGATTTCATTGAATGTCATGACTACATATATATCGTAGAAAGCTTGAAACCCAAAATAGACAGGTCGTGTTATGTATGTAAAAAAGAACATGTAAGCAATTATTAGAAGAATTACTTATTTACAATCCAATTAACTCAGTTTTGGACCAAATTAAATTGCATAAAGCAAAGAAAAAACATAACAAAAGCCTAAAATACGAGGTTGCAAGAGAGCGGTGATAACAACAACTATAGCGACGGTGCTTGAACGACGTTGTTAAGGACTGAGAGAAGGCAGAATCAGAGATCGAGTGGGAGGGAAGGATACATGAGGACGATGGTGTTGCTTGTGACGACAGCAGGGGTGATGCTTTGGAGGTCGGTGACGACACGACAGACGGAGAGAACAATACATCCAATGAGGTGGTTATGCTCCGGTGGTACGACAACAGCGACAGAATGGAGGAGGAGCAACAGGCCGTAAGCCATTACCGAGAATTAGGGTTCATTCTCTGGAAGCATGATTTGGAGAAGAAGCAAAATTCAGTTTTCAATATTTTAATAAATTATATAATTACCCATTTTAAAAAATAATTTAATTACAAAAAATAGTCTAATCATAGTTAACATAACAACCAATTAAAAAGTGATATGTCATAGAGGGTAATTTAAACGTTATTATAGGAAATGTAGAGTAGAATTTACCATATATTTTGCTAGTTGAGTGTAAATGTTCTGAATACATGGTCTTTTAAAAATTTTTATATTTTGTATCAAAATTTTTTATGTTGTGCATCAAAATTTCTATGTTGTGAATCAAAATTGTTATGCTCTAATTTTTTGAATAGGAAAAGCAGAAGAAAAAGACAACAATGATAATAATGATATAAAAGAAGGTAAGAAAAAAAAAGAAAAAAAGGAAATCAAACGAAGGAAGAAAAAGAAACGATAGTAACGACAGTACATATATAGGTACGCTCAAAAAAGAAGCGCACTGTGACTTAATTAAATATTTGGTTTAAAAAATTTGGACTACTAACTTTATTGTTATAACAATAGTTATTATAGACTTTTATCAATTTAAAATACTAATTGTCCAAAATTGCACGGTAGATGTGCATTGTCTAGGTAACAGTCAAGCTTGAAAGTCTAAGCGTAATGGGCTTTTATGTATACAAATTATTTAGGAAACAAAATTTTGAGAAAATCCTAAAACAACTCTCGTTATAGATTTCTTTTATTATTATTATTATTATTATTATTACCAATTACAAGATATTAAAATATGGGTTTAATTTTAATGTATTGACATTATAAAAATACACAATTATCCAATTATATTTTTTTGGATAATTATTTATGTTATCAATATAAAATATAATTATTTTATTAATGTAACATTATATAATTAGATATATGTGTAAAATTATTTTATACTGATTCTGCATTAAAATTACATTATTAAGATATTTATATATAAAATTTATAAACCTATTACGAGTAGCTTGATTTTTAAATTATGCATGTTATTAAATTGTTACCTCTTGACATACCAAAAACCTCTGGCACTATTTGGTTGATGTCTGTGTATGCTAAAGACAGAGATACGATAGGGTGTGTTCTTTGTTTGGAACATAAGACACAAATTAAGAGAGATATGGTGACACAGAGATATCCGTAAAAAACATATATTTTGTGTCTTTTTAATTAGCTGAAACACTAATTTTTAAGTTGAGACACTAGAAATTTTTACCATTTTATCCCTTCAACCTAATTTTTTCTTCAACCATTCTTCATTTCCACTCTCATCCTCCATAATCTCTGCTCATTGTTGTTGCCTGATTTGGGCTTCAATGGCGTTGCTTCCATCGTCTCTATGGTGGCTGGTGCACGAAACTAACTCCACACATTTCGCCAAGATAGACCGGCAAGTATATCGGGTCGTCCAAGTAATATCTCAGGTGAGTGAGGGTCGATCCCACGGAGCTTGTTGGTTTGAGCAAGCAGTGGTTATCTTGCGGATCTTAGTTAGGCGGATAGAAAATGTAGTTGTGACGAGAAAACGCATAAAACAGATAAATAAATAAAACGTTACTAGGTAGGTGTGAAATCAATGGTATGAGACCGGTTGAGGCTTCGGAGATGCTTTGTCTCTCCGGATTAACTTTTCTTACTGTCTACTTCAATAACTTTCTGATTCCTTCAATGGTAGTCCTAAGTGATTAACTCATGTCCTCTCATCAAGTTAATCTCCTCTACTGTAGCAATCCACCATGTTGAGATAACTCATGTTCTCTCATCAAGCCACCTCTAGGCTTCTCACTGTAGCAGAAGATGAAGCTTTAAGCAATCCACTCCCCTTCACGATCCTACTCAAGGTGCCACAGACAAGGCAGGTCTTCTGGATCAGAAAGTGTTGCTTCTCTGACTCTAACCTTAATGCCACAGAGACCTCACGCACCCATAGTCAACGAAATTTCATGTCATGTATCCAAAGTTGCTCAGATGCTCTACTGGAATCCGCAATGCAATCTCTAGCTTTAGTTCAATGCTATCCGGGTCAAGACTCGCACGGAACCCATGTAGAACAAAGGTGATTGTCATGGGTCACCCTCAATTCATGAGATGAAGAACGAGAACGCATAAGAGAATAAAATTGTGATTTCGTGTACCAGGATGTCTACTTTCAAACGCAATACCTCCCTAGGAGAATTGAGTTCCAACATGGGACAACTAAGGGTGGAGCACCAAGAACATTCCATCCTCCTCCATGAAATTAGAGAAGATCAAAGAATCATGAGAGAGGAGCAACAAAGGCAAGGAAGAGACATTGAGGAGCTCAAGCACTCCATAAGATCTTCAAGAAGAAGAACAAGCCGCCATCACTAAGGTGGACCCGTTCTTTAATCTCCTTGTTCTTTATTTTTCTGTTTTTCGAAAAATCATGCTTATGTCTATTCATGTTTGTGTCTTATGATCATTAGTGTCTTAGTGTCTATGCCTTAAAGTTATGAATGTCCTATGAATCAATCACCTTCCTTAAATGAAAAATGTTCCTAATTGAAAAAGAAAAGAATTGCATGAATTTTGAATTTTATAACAGATTAATTATTTTGATGTGGTGGCAATACTTTTGACTTCTAAATGTATGCTTGAACAGTGCATAAGTCTTTTGAATTTGTTGTTCATGAATGTTGGCTCTTGAAAGAATGATGAAAAAGGAGACATGTTACTGAGGATCTGAAAAATCATAAAAATGATTCTTGAAGCAAGAAAAAGCAGTGAATACAAAAAAAAAAAGAAAGAAAGAGAAAAACGAAAAAAAAAAGAGAAAAAAAATTAAAGTTGTGATCCAAGGCAAAAAGAGTGTGCTTAAGAACCCTGGACACCTCTAATTGGGGACTCTAGCAAAGCTGAGTCACAATCTGAAAAGGTTCACCCAGTTATGTGTCTGTGGCATGTATGTATCCGGTGGAAATACTGGAAGACAGAGTGCTTTGGGCCACGGTCAAGACTCATAAAGTAGCTGTGTTCAAGAATCATCATACTTAACTAGGAGAATCAATAACACTATCTGGATTCTGAGTTCCTATAGACGCCAATCATTCTGAATTTCAAAGGATAGAGTGAGATGCCAAAACTATTCAGAGGCAAAAAGCTAAAGCCCCGCTCATCTAATTAATACTGATCTTCATAGATGTTTTTGGAGTTCATTACATATTCTCTTCTTTTTATCTTATTTGATTTTCAGTTGCTTGGGGACAAGCAACAATTTAAGTTTGGTGTTGTGATGAGCGGATAATTTATACGCTTTTTTGCATTGTTTTTAGTATGTTTTAGTTAGTTTTTAGTATATTTTTATTAGTTTTTAGTTAAAATTCACTTTTCTGGACTTTACAATGAGTTTGTGTGTTTTTCTATAATTTCAGGTATTTTCTGGCTGAAATTGAGGGACCTGAGCAAAAATCTGATTCAGATGCTGAAAAGGACCACAGATGCTGTTGGATTCTGACCTCCATACACTCGAAGTGGATTCTCTGGAGCTACAGAAGCTCAATTGGCGCGCTCTCAACTACGTTGGAAAGTAGACATCCTGGACTTTCCAGAAATATATAATAGTCCATACTTTGCCCGAGATTTGATGGCCCAAACCGGCGTTCCAAATCAGCTCAAAACTGCCCGGCGTTAAACGCCGAAACTGGCACAAGAATGGGAGTTAAACGCCCAAACTGGCACAAAAGCTGGCGTTTAACTCCAAGAGAAGTCTCTACACGAAAATGCTTCAATGCTCAGCCCAAGCACACACCAAGTGAGCCCGGAAGTGGATTTTTATGTCATTTACTCATCCTTGTAAACCCTAGGCTACTAGTTCTCTACAAAGAGGACCTTTTACTATTGTATTATCATCTTGGTAGCTATCTTTAGTCTTATGCTATCTTAGATCATGGGGGCTGGCCTCACGGCCATGCCTAGACCTTGTTCTTATGTATTTTCAACGGTGGAGTTTCTACACACCATAGATTAAGGTGTGGAGCTCTGCTGTACCTCGAGTATTAATGCAATTACTATTGTTCTTCTATTCAATTCAGCTTATTCTTGTTCTAAGATATTCATTTGCACCCAAGAACATGATGAATGTGATGATTATGTGACACTCATCATTATTCTCACTTATGAATGAGTGCCTGACAACCACTTCTGTTCTACAAGCAAACAAGGCTTGAATGTTTATCTCTTGGATCCCTTGATCGGAATCTTCATGGTAGAAGCTAGAATTGATGGCTGCATTCAAGAGAATCTGGAAGGTCTAAATCTTGTCTGTGGTATTCTGATTAGGATTCAATGATTGAATGACTGTGACGAGCTTCAAACTCCTGAAGGCTGGGCGTTAGTGACAGACGCAAAAGAATCACTGGATTCTATTCCAACCTGATTGAGAACCGACAGATGATTAGCCGTGCCGTGACAGGGTGCGTAGAACATTTTCACTGAGAGGATGGGAGGTAGCCACTGACAACAGTGAAACCCTACATACAGCTTGCCATGGAAAGGAGTAAGAAGGATTGGATGAAGACAGTAGGAAAGCAGAGAGACAGAAGGGACAAAGCATCTCCATTCGCTTATCTGAAATTCTCACCAATGAATTACATAAGTATCTCTATCTTTATGCTTTATTCATATATCATCCATAACCATTTGAATCTGCCTGACTAAGATTTACAAGGTGACCATAGCTTGTTTCATACCAACAATCTCCGTGGGATCGACCCTTACTCGCGTAAGGTTTATTACTTGGACGACCCAGTGCACTTGCTGGTTAGTTGTGCGAAGTTGTGATAAAGAGTTGAGATTGCAATTGTGCGTACCATGTTGATGGCGCCATTGATGATCACAAATTTCGTGCACCAAGTTTTTGGCGCCGTTGCCGAGGATTGTTCGAGTATGGACAACTGACGGTTCATCTTGTTGCTTAGATTAGGTATTTTTCTTCAGAGTTCTTAAGAATGAATTCTAGTGTTTCAAGGTGATGTTCTTATCATCACCAAAGCTGATTGATTTTCATCAATTTAGCTCTTGAATGCAATGTCCTGCTGAAGCTTGGTTAGCCATGTCTAATTCCTTTAGACTGAAGCTTTAGACTAACATTGCATGATTCCTGGAATTCTTATTAAGAATTTTGATATCTTTATTTTCTTTTCCACTTAATTTTCGAAAAATCCAAAAAAAATTACAAAATCATAAAAATAAAAAAATATATTTTATGTTTCTTGTTGAGACACTAGTCTCATTTTAAGTTTGGTGTCAATTGCATGTTTCTATTTTTTTTTGCATTCATGCATGTGTCTTCATTAATCTTCAAGTTGTTCTTGATGATTTCCTTGTTCTGATCTTTAAATTCTCTTGTCTTGAGTGTTTTGTTGTTTTTCATATGCATTCTCATTTTGTTAGTGTCAATGGTATACAAACTGCTAAGTTTGGTGCCTTGCATGCATTGTTTATTTGATCTTAGTTACATTTTGATTATTAAAAATCCAAAATTTTTTCATTTGTGTCTTTTCAAGTCAAAAATACAGAGAATTGAAGATTCAGAACATTCAGCAGAGGAATTACATAGAAAAAGCTGGGCGTCCAAAACGCCCAGTGAGGAAGGCAAACTGGCGTTTAAACGCCAGCCAGGTACCCTGGCTGGGCGTTTAACGCCCAAAAGGGTAGACCTTTGGGCGTTAAACGCCAGAATGTGCACCATTCTGGGCGTTTAACGCCAGGATGGCACAAGATGGAAGATTTTGTTTTTAATGCCAATTTTTTTCAAGTTTTCAAAATTTTTCAAAATCAAATCTTTTTCAAATCAAATCTTTTCAATCAAATCTTTTTCAAAATCAATTTCTTTCCATTTTCAAAAATACTTGCTATCAATTAATGATTTGATTCAACATTTCAAGTATGTTGCCTTTTCTGTTGAGAAAGGTTTAATGTTTGAATCATATCTTTTCTTGTTAGCCAAGTCATTAATTTTCAAAATCAAATCTTTTTAAATTATTTTTCAAATCATATCTTCTCAATCATATCTTTTTAAAACCATATCTTTTTCAATCATATCTTCTTAAATCACATCTTTTTCAAAATAGTTTTCAATCATATCTTTTTAATTTCTTATTTCAAAATCTTTTTCAAAAATCACTTGATTTCTTTTCCACTCTTAGTTTTCGAAAATCAATTAGTGTTTTTCAAAATGTTTTTAAAATCTTTTTAATTTATTTTCAAAAATTTCTTCCCCTCTTCTCACATCCTTCTATTTATGGACTAACACTACTCCTCAATGCACAATTCGAACTCCATCATTCCTTGATAAGTTTGAATTTTCTACCTCTTCCTTCCATTTTTCTTTTCCTCTGACACCTCAAGGAATCTCTATACTGTGACATAGAGGATTCCATATTTTCTTGTTTTCTTCTCTTTCATATGAGCAGGAGCAAAGACAAAAGCATTCTTGTTGAGGCTGACCCTAAACCTAAAAGGACCTTGAAGCGAAAGCTAAGAAAAGCTAAGGCACAACTCTCTGTAGAGGACCTAACAGAAATCTTCAAAGAAGAAGAACCCATGGCAGCCAAAAATAACAACAATGCCAACAATGCAAGGAACGTGCTGGGTGACTTTACTGCACCTACTCCCAACTTCTATGGGAGAAGCATCTCTATCGTTGCCATTGGAGCAAACAACTTTGAGCTTAAGCCTCAATTAGTTTCTCTAATGCAACAGAATTGCAAGTTTCATGGACTTCCATTGGAAGATCCTCATCAGTTTCTAGCTGAATTCTTGCAAATCTATGACACTGTCAAAACCAATGGGGTTGACCCTGAGGTCTACAGACTTATGCTATTCCCTTTTGCTATAAGAGACAGAGCTAGGATATGGTTGGACTCACAACCTAAAGAAAGCCTAAACTCTTGGGAAAAGCTAGTCAATGCCTTCTTGGCAAAGTTCTTTCCACCTCAAAAATTGAGTAAGCTTAGAGTGGAAGTCCAAACCTTCAGACAAAAGGAAGGTGAATCCCTCTATGAAGCTTGGGAAGATACAAACAATTGATCAGAAAGTGTCCTTCTGACATGCTTTCTGAATGGAGCATCATAGGTATCTTCTATGATGGTCTGTCTAAACTGTCCAAGATGTCATTGGATAGTTCTGCTGGAGGCTCTCTTCATCTGAAGAAGACGCCTGCAGAAGCTCAAGAACTGATTGAAATGGTTGCAAATAACCAATTCATGTACACTTCTGAAAGGAATCCTGTGAACAATGGGACGAATCAGAAGAAAGGAGTTCTTGAGATTGATACTCTGAATGCCATATTGGCTCAGAACAAAATATTGACTCAGCAAGTCAATATGATTTCTCAAAGTCTGTCTGGAATGCAAACTGCACCAGGCAGTACTAAGGACGCTTCATCTAAAGAAGAAGCTTATGATCCTGAGAACCCTTCAATGGAAGAAGTGAATTACATGGGAGAACCTTATGGAAACAACTATAATCCTTCATGGAGAAATCATCCAAATCTTTCATGGAAGGATCAACAGAGACCTCAACAAGGTTTCAACAACAATAATGGTGGAAGAAACAGGTTTAGCAATGGCAAGCCTTTTCCATCATCTTCTCAGCAACAGACAGAGAATTCTAAGCAGAGCCACTCTGACTTAGCAACCATGGTCTCTGATCTAATCAAAACCACTCAAAGTTTCATGACTGAAACAAGGTCCTCCATTAGAAACTTGGAGGCACAAGTGGGTCAGCTGAGTAAGAAAATTACTGAACTCCCTCCTAGCACTCTTCCAAGCAATACAGACGAGAATCCAAAAGGAGAGTGCAAGGCCATTAACATGACTTACATGTCCGAATTTGGAGAGGAGGAAGAGGCAGTGAGCGCCACTGAGGAAGACCTCAATGGACGTTCACTGGCCTCCAATGAGTTCCCTAATGAGGAACCATGGGAATCTGAGGCTCACACTGAGACCATAGAGATTCCATTGAATTTACTTCTGCCATTCATGAGCTCTGATGAGTATTCTTCCTCTGAAGAGGATGAAGATGTCACTGAAGAGCAAGTTGCCAAGTACCTTGGAGCAATCATGAAGCTAAATGACAAGTTATTTGGTAATGAGACTTGAGAGGATGAACCCCCTTTGCTCACCAAAGAGCTGGATAACTTGACTAGGCAGAAATTACCTCAAAAGAGACAAGATCCTGGGAAGTTTTCAATACCTTGTACTATAGGCACCATGACCTTTAAGAAGGCTCTGTGTGACCTAGCGTCAAGCATAAACCTCATGCCTCTCTCTGTAATGGAGAAGCTAGGGATCTTTGAGGTGCAAGCTGCAAGAATCGCACTAGAGATGGCAGACAATTCAAGAAAACAAGCTTATGGACTTGTAGAGGATGTTCTGGTAAAAGTTGAAGACCATTACACCCCTGCTGATTTCATAGTCCTAGAGACTGGGAAGTGCATGGATGAATCCATCATCCTTGGCAGACCCTTCCTAGCCACAGCAAAGGCTGTGATTGATGTTGACAGAGGAGAATTGATCATTCAAGTGAATGAAGAATCCCTTGTGTTTAAGACTCAAGGATATCCCTCTGTAACCATGGAGAGGAAGCATGAAGAGCTTCTCTCAAAACAGAGCCAAACAGAGCCCCCACAGTCAAACTCTAAGTTTGGTGTTGGGAGGCCACAACCAACTTCTAAGTTTGGTGTTGAACCCCCACATTCAAACTCTAAGTTTGGTGTTGGGAGGTTCCAACATTGCTCTGAGCATATGTGAGGCTCCATGAGAGCCCACTGTCAAGCTACTGACATTAAAGAAGCGCTTGTTCGGAGGCAACCCAATGTTATATTTATCTATTTTTCCTTTGTTATTTTATGTTTTCTGTAGGTTGATGATCATGGGAAGTCACAAAATCAATTGAAAAAGCAAAAACAGAATGAAAAACAGAAAGAAAAACAGCACACCCTGGAGGAAGACCTTGCTGGCGTTTAAACGTTAGTAAGGGCAGCAAATGGGCGTTTAACGCCCAGTCTGGCACCATTCTGGGCGTTTAACGCCAGAAAGGGGCACCAGATTGGCGTTAAACGCCAGGAAAGGGCAATAAGTTGGCGTTAAACGCCAGAAATGGGCACCAGCCCGGCGTTTAACGCCAGAATTGGCATAATGAGCATTTTTGCTCGCCACTTGGTGCAGGGATGAATTTTCCTTGACACCTCAGGATCTGTGGGCCCCACAGGATCCCCACCTACCCCACCACTCTCTCTTTTCTTCACCCATTCACCAATCACCTCAATACCTCTTCCCCAAAAACCTCTCACCTATCAAATCCCATATTTTCTCTTCACCACTCACATCCATCCTTCATAAAACCCCACCTACCTCACCATTCAAATTCAAAACACTTTCCCTCCCAAACCCACCCATACATGACCAAACCATACACCCCCTCTCCACTCCTATATAAACCCATCTTCACTCCTTCATTTTCACACAACCTAAACACTACTTCTTCCCCTTAGCCGAACCACAAAGCCTCCTCCATCTCTTTCATTTCTTCTTCTTCTACTCTCTTCTTTCTTCTTTTGCTCGAGGACGAGCAAACCTTTTAAGTTTGGTGTGGTAAAAGCATTGCTTTTTGTTTTTCCATAACCATTTATGGCATCCAAGGCTGGAGAAACCTCTAGAAAGAGGAAAGGGAAGGCAAAAGCTTCCACCTCCGAGTCATAGAAGATGGAGAGATTCATCTCAAGGGTGCATCAAGACCACTTCTATGAAGTTGTGGCCATGAAGAAGGTGATCCCCGAGGTCCCTTTCAAACTCAAAAAGAGTGAATATCCGGAGATCCGACATGAGATCCGAAGAAGAGGTTGGGAAGTTCTTACCAACCCCATTCAACAAGTCAGAATCTTAATGGTTCAAGAGTTCTATGCTAATGCATGGATTACTAAGAACCATGATCAAAGTGTGAACCCAGACCCAAAGGATTGGCTTACAATGGTTCAGGGGAAATACTTGGATTTTAGTCCGGAAAAAGTAAGGTTGGCATTCAACTTGCCCATGATGCAAGGAGATGAACACCCTTACACTAGAAGGGTCAACTTTGATCAAAGGTTGGACCAAGTCCTCATAGACATTTGTGAAGAGGGCGCTCAATGGAAGAGAGATTCAAGAGGAAAGCCGGTTCAACTGAGAAGGCATGACCTCAAGCCTGTGGCTAGAGGATGGTTGGAGTTTATCCAACGCTCAATCATTTTGACTAGCAACCGGTCCGAAGTTACTATAGACCGGGCTATCATGATTCATAGCATCATGATTGGAGAGGAAGTAGAAGTTCATGAGGTTATATCCTAAGAACTTTATAAGGTGGCGGACAAGTCCTCTACCTTGGCAAGGTTAGCCTTTCCTCATCTCATTTGTCACCTCTGTTATTCAGTTGGAGTTGACATTGAGGGAGACACCCTCATTGATGAGGACAAGCCCATCACTAAGAAAAGGATGGAGCAAATAAGAGACCCCTCTCATCATGAAATCCCTGACATGCCTCAAGGGATGCACTTTCCTCCACAAAACTATTGGGAGCAAATCAATACCTCCCTAGGAGAATTGAGTTCCAACATGGGACAACTAAGGGTGAAGCACCAAGAACATTCCATCCTCCTCCATGAAATTAGAGAAGATCAAAGAATCATGAGAGAGGAGCAACAAAGGCAAGGAAGAGACATTGAGGAGCTCAAGCACTCCATAAGATCTTCAAGAGGAAGAACAAGCTGCCATCACTAAGGTGGACCCGTTCTTTAATCTCCTTGTTTTTTATTTTTCTGTTTTTCGAAAAATCATGCTTATGTTTATCTATGTTTGTGTCTTATGATCATTAGTGTCTTAGTGTCTATGCCTTAAAGTTATGAATGTCCTATGAATCCATCACCTTTCCTAAATGAAAAATGTTCTTAATTGAAAAAGAGAAGAATTGCATGAATTTTAAATTTTATAACAGATTAATTATTTTGATGCGGTGGCAATATTTTGGTTTCTGAATGTATGCTTGAACAGTGCATAAATCTTTTGAATTTGTTGTTCATGAATGTTGGCTCTTGAAAGAATGATGAAAAAGGAGACATGTTACTGAGGATCTGAAAAATCATAAAAATGATTCTTGAAGCAAGAAAAAGCAGTAAATACAAAAAAAAAAGGAAAGAGAAAAACGAAAAAAAAGAAAGAGAAAAAAAATAAAGTTGTGATCCAAAGCAAAAAGAGTGTGCTTAAGAACCCTGGACACCTCTAATTGGGGACTCTAGCAAAGTTGAGTCACAATCTGAAAAGGTTCACCCAGTTATGTGTCTGTGGCATGTATGTATCCGGTGGTAATACTGGAAGACAGAGTACTTTGGGCCACGGCCAAGACTCATAAAGTAGCTGTGTTCAAGAATCATCATACTTAACTAGGAGAATCAATAACACTATCTGGATTCTGAGTTCCTATAGAAGCCAATCATTCTGAATTTCAAAGGATAGAGTGAGATGCCAAAACTGTTCAGAGGCAAAAAGCTAAAAGCTGCGCTCATCTAATTAATATTGATCTTCATAGATGTTTTTGGAATTCATTACATATTCTCTTCTCTTTATCTTATTTGATTTTCAGTTGCTTGGGGACAAGCAACAATTTAAGTTTGGGGTTGTGATGAGCGGATAATTTATACGCTTGTTGGCATTGTTTTTAGTATGTTTTTAGTATGTTTTAGTTAGTTTTTAGTATATTTTTATTAGTTTTTAGTCAAAATTCACTTTTATGGACTTTACTATGAGTTTGTGTGTTTTTCTATGATTTCAGGTATTTTCTGGCTGAAATTGAGGGACCTGAGCAAAAATCTGATTCAGAGGCTGAAAAGGACTGCAGATGCTGTTAGATTCTGACCTCCCTACGCTCGAAGTGGATTTTCTGGAGCTATAGAAGCCCAATTGGCGCGCTCTCTTTTGAGTTGGAAAGTAGACTTCCTGGGCTTTCCAGTAATATATAATAGTCTATACTTTATCCGAGATTTGATGGCCCAAACCGGCGTTCCAAATCAGCTCAAAACTGCCCGGCGTTAAACGCCGGAACTGGCACAAGAATGGGAGTTAAACGCCCAAACTGGCACAAAAGCTGGAGTTTAACCCCAAGAGAAGTCTCTACACGAAAAAGCTTCAATGCTCAGCCCAAGCACACACCAAGTGGGCCCGGAAGTGGATTTTTATGTCATTTACTCATTTCTGTAAACCCTAGGCTACTAATTCTCTACAAATAGGACCTTTTGCTACTGTATTTTCATCTTTGGACGTCTAGTTCTTAGATCAGATCTTGGTAGCTATCTTTAGTCTTATGCTATCTTAGATCATGGGGGCTGGCCTCACGGCCATGCCTAGACCTTGTTCTTATGTATTTTCAACGGTGGAGTTTCTACACACCATAGATTAAGGTGTGGAGCTCTGCTGTACCTCGAGTATTAATGCAATTACTATTGTTCTTCTATTCAATTCAGCTTATTCTTGTTCTAAGATATTCATTTTCACCCAAGAACATGATGAATGTGATGATTATGTGACACTCATCATCATTCTCACTTATGAACGAGTGCCTGACAACCACTTCTGTTCTACAAGCAAACAAGGCTTGAATATTTATCTCTTGGATCCCTTGATCAGAATCTTCGTGGTATAAGCTAGAATTGATGGCGGCATTCAAGAGAATCCGAAAGGTCTAAACCTTGTCTGTGGTATTCTGAGTAGGATTCAATGATTGAATGACTGTGACGAGCTTCAAACTCCTGAAGGCTGGGCGTTAGTGACAGACGCAAAAGAATCAATGGATTCTATTCCAACCTGATTGAGAACCGACAGATGATTAGCCGTGCCGTGACAGGGTGCATAGAACATTTTCACTGAGAGGATGGGAGGTAGCCACTGACAACGGTGAAACCCTACATACAGCTTGCCATGGAAAGGAGTAAGAAGGATTGGATGAAGACAATAGGAAAGCAGAGAGACGGAAGGGACAAAACATCTCCATTCGCTTATCTGAAATTCTCACCAATGAATTACATAAGTATCTCTATCTTTATGCTTTATTCATATATCATCCATAACCATTTGAATCTACCTGACTAAGATTTACAAGGTGACCATAGCTTGCTTCATACCAACAATCTCCGTGGGATCGACCCTTACTCGCGTAAGGTTTATTACTTGGACGACCCAGTGCACTTGCTGGTTAGTTGTGCGAAGTTGTGATAAAGAGTTGAGATTGCAATTGAGCGTACCATGTTGATGGCGCCATTGATGATCACAATTTTGTGCACCACCCAGCTAGTGGTGTCCAGAGTTCTTAAGCACACTTTTTTTTGCTTTGGATCATGACTTTAACTGCTCAGTATCAAGCTTTTCACTTGCACCTTCACACCACAAGCATATAGTTAGGAGAGGAGTTCATTTGAAATTTTTAAGCCAAGATTTTTATTTTCTTTTGGGCCCTCCTAACCATTGATGCTCAAAGCCTTGGATCCTTGCTCTTGCCTTTTGGTTTAAAGAGCTATTGGTTTTTTCTGCTTGCTTTTTTTCGCATATATTTTTTTCTTTTATTGTTTTTTGCTGCTTTTTCTTGTTTTAAGAATCAATTTTTGGATTTTTCATATTACCAATAATACTTCACTTTTATCATCCTTCTTTCAAGAGCCAACATTCTTAACTCCAACATCAAATATGAACTATTCATTCATGCATTTAGAAAACAAAAGCAATGCCACCACATCAAATAATCGAACTATTATTAATATATAACTCGAAATTTATTTACCTTTACTGCTTCTAAAAAATCAAAATTTTATTCAAGTTCAATGAGATGATAAGAGGAACATTTTATAGCTAATTGGAAAATAAAAATTTAAATCCTAATGATGCTCATGTAATTCTTAAATTAAAAGACAGAAAATTAAATAAACATATGAACTTAAAGACTACTAGTGATCATGTAAATCTAAACATAAGATACAGGAATTAGAACAGCCACAGAAATAGGGAGGTGGAACTCAACCACCTTAATCAGCTCTTCTAGCTCACGCCCCTGCTTCTCTTGTTCCTTGACCAGTTTGCAAAGCATGCTAGTCTGGTCTTTATGCTCCTCTCTTAATTGATCCAAGGTGGTCTGCAATTGTGCAATAGATGCTTCTAGATGGGTCCAATATTCAATTGGAGGGATCTCTTGCATCTGGAGAGGCTTAGGAGTTGTCCTTTTGGGATTATCAGATGGTACTTGGGTGCTTTCCATCACTTGCTTGGTGATTGGGCTTTCTATTGGGATAAATGAGTCTCTATTAATCAGAACTCCAGCTTCCTTGCATAAGAGAAAAATAAGGTTTGGATAGGCCAATCTGGCTTGAGTTGACATCCTATTTGCAACCTTGTATAGCTCAAAGGGGATCAATTGGTGGACTTCCACCTCATTCCCCATCATGATGCAGTAAATCATCACCGTCTTTCTGATGGTAACTTCAGAGCGGTTGCTAGTAGGGAGTATGGAACGCCCAATGAAGTCCAACCGACCTCTAGCAATTGGTTTGAGATCCAATCTTCTCAGTTGGTTTGGTTTACCTTTTGTGTTATTGATCCACTGAGTTCCAGGCAAACATATATCTTCTAGAATCTGATCTAATTTTGGATTAGCCACCGCCCTCCTATTAAAGGATTCTGGATCATCCCTTTGTGGAGGTAACTTGAAGATCCCTATCACCTTTTCAAGATGGAAATAGAGAGTCTTCCCTCGCACCATGGTTCGAAAAGTATGAAATCCTTGTCCATCTTTCTTTTGCTTATCTGTCATCCACAGATTTACATAGAATTCATGGATCATTATTATTCCAACAGTGATCTCAGGGTCGGCTAGGATCTCCTAGCTTCTCTTTTGAATTTGCTCTTGGATCTTCGGGTACTCATATTCTTTTAATTCGAATTTGGCCTCTGGGATCACTGTCCTTTTGCACATTATTTTCTAATAATTGTCTTCAAGCTGCTTTGTGTAGAATCTGAGAGGTTTGAAAATAACTGTTTGGTTTTCTTCTTTCTTGCTTCTTGAAGTGGGATTTCCACTTTTTGGAGCCATAGAATTCGAATAGAGTGAGAAGGCAAGGCTCTTTCTATACCAAACTTAAAATGTTTGCTCATCCTCGAGTAAAAGAGAAGAAAGAAGATGAAGAGGAGGAGAAGAATTCGAAAGTAGTGTGGATGAGGGAGTGTGTGGGGTGAATGTTATATATAGAGAAGGGAGGGAGGGTTTTCGAATTCAATTAGATAAAAGATAAACAAGATATGACTCATACTTTAGTAAAAGATAGAAAAAGATAGGTTTTAAAATAAAAAGGATATGAAAAAGATAAAAAGATAAGATAGAAGGTATGAAAAAGACTTTAAAGTAAAATAAAAGATATGAAAAAGAATTGAAAAAGATATAATATTTTGAAAAAGATTTGAAAAAGAATTGGAAAAGATTTGAAAAGATTTTAAATTTAAAAAGATTTTGAAATTAAAATATGATGGTTAAGAGAATCTTGTTTAGAAGATATGACTGAAAAGATAAAAAATGGAAAAGATAAGCTTTGAAAAGATCAACATTTTCCCTAACCTGTTTTGGGCGTTGAACTCCCAGAATGCCTTGATTCTGGTGTTCAACGCCATGCTGGTACTCCTTCTGGGCGTTGAACGCCCAGCTAGTGCCCCCTGGCGGGCGTTCAATGCTAGTCTTGTATCTCCCTTCAGGGCATTGAACGCCTAGCCAGTACCCCCTGACTGGCGTTCAACGCCAGGCTTGCTGCCCTTGGAGGGCGTTCAACGCCCAACCAGTACCTCCTGGTTGGCGTTGAATGCCAGTCTTGCTGCCTCTTAGGGGTGTTCAACGCCCCTCTTTCCCTCTTGCCTAGCGTTCAACGCCAGCAAGGGGTCTTCCCCAGGGTGCTCTATTTTCTGCTCTGCCAATTTCTATTTTTGTTCTAACTACTGCACATGATCACGAACTTAAACAAATGTAAAAATTAAACTTAGATAACTAAATAAACTTAATGAAAAACAGAAATAACTTTAATTATGGCTAGGTTGCCTCCCAACAAACGCTTCTTTAACATCACTAGCTTGACGGTAATGCACTTATGTCAACAATATGGTGGATTTGTCTTGCTCAATCTCACCACCCAAATAATGTTTTACTCTCTGGCCATTAACAGTAAATCTCTTGTCAAAGTAATCACACTGGAGTTCTATATGACCATAGGGTGATACATTAGTGATCAGGAAAGGTCCTGTCCGACGTGACTTAAGCTTTCCAGGGAAGAGGTTTAGTCTATAATTGAAGAGCAGAACTTTCTGTCCAGGTTCAAAGACTCTGGAAGAAATCTTTCTGTCATGCCACTTCTTGGCCCTTTCTTTATAAATCCTTGCATTCTCAAGTGCAGAAAATCGAAATTCATCCATTAACTCATTTAGCTGGAGCAACCGTTTCTCTTCTGTTGCCTTTGCATCAAGGTTTAGGAGTTTGGTTGCCCAGTAGGCCTTGTGTTCCAACTCCACTGGCAGGTGGCACACCTTCCCATACACCAATTGATATGGTGATGTTCCTATAGGGGTCCTGAAAGCTGTTCTGTATGCCCAAATAGCATCATCAAACTTTCTAGCCCAATCCTTTCTAGAGGTATTCACCGTTCTTTCCAGAATTCTCTTTAATTCTCTATTTGAGACTTCAGCTTGCCAATTTATTTGTGGATGATATGGGGTAGCCACTTTATGGCGAACTCCATATCAGCTCAGTACGGAGTCAAGTTGTTTATTGTAGAAATGAGTTCCTCCATCACTGATCAGTGTCCGAGGGACACCAAATTTGCTGAAGATGTTCTTCAAAAGGAAATTCATTACTACTCTAGTGTCATTTGTGGGTGATACGACTGCCTCAACCCATTTAGATACATAATCTACTGTTACAAGGATGTAGGTGTTTGAGTATGAAGGTGGGAAAGGACCCATAAAGTCTATACCCCATACATCAAACAGCTCAATCTCTAGGATTCCTTGTTGAGGCATATCGTGACCATGAGGGGGATTGCCAGTCCTTTGGCAACTGTCACAGTGACGGATAAATTCTCGAGAATTTTTAAAGAGTATGGGCCAGTAGAAACCACTTTGGAGGACTTTAGTGGCTGTTCGCTCTACTCCAAAGTGTCCTCCATAATCGGAGCCATGGCAATGCAATAGAATTTTCTGTGCCTCTTCTTCAGATATACAGCGGCAGATTATCCCATCCGAGAATCTCTTAAAAAGATATGGTTCATCCCACAAATAGTATCTCACATCATGAATGAGCTTTCGGGCTTGTGGTGCACGAAATTCTAATCCCAATATCAACATCAAGATTTCTTATGATCTCGTACCACTAACCAGCAAGTGCACTGGGTCGTCAAAGTAATACCTTACGTGAGTAAGGGTCGATCCCATGGGGATTATTGGTTTGAAGCAAGCTATGTTTATTTTATTATTCTTAGTCAGGATATCAATTAAAATTATCAGTTTGAATTATTAGAAAAATAAAAGAGTGTGAAATAATTACTTGTTGTGCAGTAATGGAAAATATGTTGGAGTTTTGGGGATGCTTTGTCCTCTGAATTCGTGTAACATAATGCTTCATCACTTTCAAAAGTGCAAAGTTCCTTCCATGGCAAGCTGTGTGTAGGGGGACCACCGTTGTCAATGGCTACCGTCCATCCTCTCAGTGAAAACGTTCCAAATGCTCTGTCACAGCACGACTAATCATCTGTTGGTTCTCAATCAGGTTGGAATAGAATCCAGTGATTCTTTTGCGTCTGTCACTAACACCCAGCCTTCAGGAGTTTAAAGCTCATCACAGTCATTCAATCCTCGAATCCTACTCGGAATACCACAGACAAGGTTTAGACTTTCCGGATTCTCTTGAATGCCGCCATCAGTCTAGCTTATACCACGAAGATTCTGATGAAGGAATCTAAGAGATACTCATTCAATCTAATGTAGAATGGAGGTGGTTGTCAGGCACACGTTCATGGATTGAGGAAGGTGATGAGTGTCACGGATCATCACCTTCTCCATAATTAAGCGCGAATGAACATCTTAGATAGGAACACGCATGTTTGAAAGGAAAACAGAAATAATTGCATTAATTCATCGAGACGCTGCAGAGCTCCTCACCCCCAACAATGGAGTTTAGAGACTCATGCCGTCAAAGAGTATATAATTCAGATCTGAAAATGTCATGAGGTACAAAATAAGTCTCTAAAAGTTATTTAAGTAGTAAACTAGTAACCTATGTTTATAGAAAATGAGTAAACTAAGATAATTGGTGCAGAAATCCACTTCTGGGGCCCACTTGGTGTGTGCTGGGGCTGAGACTTAAGCCTCTCACGTGCTTGGGCTGTTTCTGGAGTTGAACGCCAAGTTGTAACGTGTTTTGGGCGTTGAACTCCAACTTTTAACCTGTTTCTGGCGCTGGACGCCAGACTGCAACATGGAACTGGCATTGAACGCCAGTTTACGTCGTCTATCTTTGCACAAAGTATGGACTATTATATATTGCTGGAAAGCCCTGGATGTCTACTTTCCAACCCAATTGAGAGCGCGTCAATCGGACTACTGTAGCTCCAAAAGATCCATTCCGAGTTCAGGGAGGTCAGGATCCAACAGCATCAGCAGTCCTTTTTCAGCCTAACTCAGATTTTTGCTCAGCTCCCTCAATTTCAGCCAGAAAATACCTAAAATCACAGAAAAATACACAAAATCATAGTAAAGTCCAGAAATATGATTTTTTCCTAAAAACTAATAAAATTCTATTAAAAACTAATTAAAACATACTAAAATCTACATGAAATTACCCCCAAAAAGCGTATAAAATATCCGCTCATCACAACACCAAACTTAAACCGTTGCTTGTCCCCAAGCAAATAGATAAATAAAAGAGGATAAAAAGAAGTCAAGAAGCAATAATATCTCAGAGTTTTAAGTGAAGCCCAGATTCTAATTAGATGAGCGGGACTAGTAGCTTTTTGCCTCTGAACAGTTTTGGCATCTCACTTTATCCTTTGAAATTCAGAATGGTTGGCATCCATAGGAACTTAGAATTCAGATAGTGTGATTGATTCTCCTAGTTTAGCATGTTGATTCTTGAACACAGCTACTTTTATGAGTCTTGGCCGTGACCTTAAGCATTTTGTTTTCCAGTATTACCACCGGATACATAAATGCCACAGACACATGACTGGGTGAACCTTTTCAGATTGTGACTCAGCTTTACTAAAGTCCCCAGTTAGAGGTGTCCAGAGCTCTTAAGCACACTCTTTTTGCTTTGGATCACGACTTTAACCACTCAGTCTCAAGCTTTTCACTTGGACCTGCATGGTTAGGGACAGCTTGATTTAGCCACTTAGGCCTAGATTTATTTTCTTGGGCCCTCCTATCCATTGATGCTCAAAGCCTTGGATCCTTTTTACCCCTGCCTTTTAGTTTTAAGGGCTATTGGCTTTTTCTGCTTGCTTTTTCTTTTTCTTTCTATTTTTTTTGCACAAGCTTTTGCTTTTTCACTGCTTTTTCTTACTTCAAGAATTAATTTTTTTGATTTTTCAGATCATCAATAACATTTCTCTTTTTCATCATTCTTTCAAGAGCCAACAATTTTAACATTCATAAATAACAAGATCAAAAATATGCACTGTTCAAGCATTCATTCAGAAGACAAAAAGTATTGCCACCACATATAAATAATTAGAATTTTTCTTATTAAGAACTCGAAAAAAAATATTGCCCCGTTATTCTAAAAATCTACTATTTTATTCATATTTGATGATGATGAGAAAAATAAATTATAACTTATTTGGAATTAAAATCAAAGTAGAGATACTAATTACTACTACTAATATATAACTTCTAAGGTAAATTCCTAATAAGAACAGTTATCAAAGAGTTAAGGCAAAGATTAGAACTCAACGACCTTTATTTTGGGAAGTGGATGTTCCTCTAGTCTGTGGGGTGCTTCGTCCTTCAAGAGATAATTTCTGACGCTTCAGTTCCTTTAAGTCACATCCTTGCTCTTCCTGTTCCCTTAGGTGCCATGATCTTGATGAGTTTTAGCTCAGTGATCATGGCGAATCACACCAAACTTAGAGGTTTGCTTGTCCTCAAGCAAAAGAAAGGAAAGGAGAGGAATAGTAGGAGAGGCAAATTCGAAATTCAAAAGATATGATGAGTTGAAAAAGATATGAGAAGAAATTAAAAAGATTTGAAAAGAGTTCAAAAAGATAGATGAGTTTTGAAAAAGATTTGAAAAGAAATTAAAGAAAAATCAAGAAATATGTTTAGGATAAAAAAATTTTTGAAATTGAAGTTGAAAGATGAGAGATTGTAACATGTTTATGCAAGAAATCATGAATTGAAACGTGAAAATTGGAAAAAATTTGAATTGAAAACGAAATTACCTCCTCCCCACAATCCTGGCGTTAAACGCCCAAACGCTGCATGTTTTGGGCGTTTAACACCCAATTGCTGCTTCTCCTGGGCGTTCAACGCCCAGCTGTTGCTTCTTTTTGGCGTTGAACGCCAGGAAGTCCTTTGTCACTGGGCATTTTTCTGAACGCCCAGGACGCTGTCAATCTGGCGTTAAACGCCCAGAAGGTGCTTCTTTCTAGTGTTTAACGCCCAGAAGATGCTCCTTTCTGGCGTTTAACGCCCAGATGGCTACCTGATACCAAGGTATCTTAGGCTAGTTTCACTAGCATTTTTCTGTTAGTTTTAGTTGTTTTATGCATTTTCTTGAGCTTAAAGTAACCAAGAATGGTTAAATGAATAACAAAGCAATGAACCATCCAAACAGTATGATTTTGATGCAAATTCCATGAGTTTTTAGTTATATTACTTGAATGCTATGAATGGAAGATTTCTCATGAAATTTTGCAAGACTTTGATGCAGTTGTTTGGATGATTTCAGGGAAGAAGAGGCTAGGCAAGGAAGCAACAAAATCAATAAAGGAAGCTTGAATATCACATGTGGAGTTTAAGTTCCAGTTTAAGCTTAAACTGGAACTTAAACTGCCAAGCCATATAATGCTGGGAACTATCAGTGGCGTTTAAGCTCCAGTTTAAGCTTAAACTGGAGCTTAAACGCCAAAATCATGAAAGCTGAGGAAAAGCTGAAAGTGGCGTTTAACCTCCAGTTTAACCTTAAACTGGAAGTTAAACGCCAGAAATGAGAAATGCACCAGGGAGCCATTTCCACGTTTAAGCTCCAGTTTAACCTTAAACTGGAGCTTAAACGTGTTCGACCAAAATTCTCCTCCAGGGTTGCTTTCTTCATTTCCACGTTTAAGCTCCAGTTTAAGCTTAAACTGGAGCTTAAACGTGTTCGACCATTCCACACTCCAGGGTTGCTTTCTTCATTTCCACGTTTAAGCTTCAGTTTAACCTTAAACTGAAGCTTAAACGTGTTCGACTACTTTACCCTCCAGGGTTGCTTTCTTCCATTTCCACGTTTAAGCTTCAGTTTAACCTTAAACTGAAGCTTAAACGTGCTTGAGTTATACCACCTCCAAGAGTGTCCAACGTTTAAGTTCCAGTTTAAGCTTAAACTGGAACTTAAACGTGCTTCCACAAAAGGCATCACTGGAAGTGTCTGGCGTTTAAGTTGCAGTTTAAGCTTAAACTGCAACTTAAACGCCACTGTTTGAAAAGGTTTCTGGGCCAAAGATATTGCAGTTTAAGTTAGCATTTGAGCACAAACATTAACTTAAACGTACTCTGGTATGAAACCCAATTGAATATCATGGTTTATGGGATTGGGCCTGAAGAATTGATGAGTCTGGAATTTCAATTTGTTGAGTCATGTGTCATTACTTGATTATCACTAAGTTGGCTCAATGAATGTTACAGAATTGGATCAGCAGCCTCATCAGGATTATGGATCATAAACCCAAAGCAAAAGGAAATCAGGGAAAGGCCTCAAAGCCCAAGAAACACAACAGAAGCTCAATTTAGAAAGTGTATAAATAGGATAGAATTTAAGTTAGTGGAGATTTTTTCAGATCATTTTTTCGAGTTTTCATACTTTTTGTAATTGAATTCAGAGCTATGACTCACTAAACCCCTTTCATTGGGTTAGGGAGCTCTATTGTAATTCAATGAATCAATAATAGTTTTTATCTTCTTCTTCAATCTTTTCTCTTGAATTTTGTTAGAAAGCTTCTCGATCTAATTCCATTGGTTAGTTGTCTTGGGAAAGAAACTATCCATAATTGGAATCCTTCGGAACCTTGGGAAAGGAATGGAGGATTCATGCTAGAGAAGCTTTCTCACAGTGAATTGGATTGGGGTTTGGATGGATATTGTGACATGTAATCCTACCAAATTGTGGTTCATGAAACTGTGTGGTATAATCAGTGGTCGAGCATCATCTCTTCTTATGAACATTTAAACCAAGGGATTGGGAATTTGTTTGTTTTTAGAGAGAATTGGTGAGCCAAGGGATTGGGATCCAATCATATAAGATTGCCAAGCAAAATTCAATGAATGCATTGGTTGAGGAAGGGATAAAAATGTTTTGATTCGGAGATCTCAATATCTCCTGAAACCCAATGAATTCCCCATTTCTGATCTACCACTTTCTCTTTACATTCTGCAATTAAATTCATGCAATCACCCCGATCCCTTTTTAATTTCAGCAATTTAGCTTCTCGCTCTTTAATTCATGCAATTTAAGATTCCACAATTCTCATCTAAATCTTGATTCCGCTCAACTAGAACACACTTCTAATCCGAATTGCTCACTCAACCAATCCTTGTGGGATTCGACCTCACTCTATTATGAGTTTTTCGTTGACGATAACCGGTGCACTTGCCGGAAGGAATTTTTGCCGATTGTGCAATTTCCTAAAATCGTAGCATCAAGTTTATGGCGCCGTTGCCGGGGATTGGTTTTCGATTGACAATTCTCAAATTGGAAGTTAACTAGATTGAGCATTTTTCTTGTTTTGTTAATTCAGTTCAAGTTACTTGTTGAATTTTAATTTCTGCACTCTGTTACTTGTTTTCTTTCTTTATGCCTTTAAATTCAAGCAACTAACTCACTGACTCACTAACTATTTGAATTAATTCCTCAACTGCTCTAACCATACTCTTCCATTAACCAAGAGTATTTCACTTGTTTGTTGCCTGTGCTGTGTTCTTGTATGACAGGTAGGAGAGGAGAGACATCAACTCCTCCATATACCGAACCAGAGAGGACCCTTCATAAACTTAGAAGGGAAGCAAGAGGGAAGAGAGTACTGGGAGAAGAAGAATCTGAAGGAGAATCTGAGGACAATTTTGAGGAAGCTCTAGATCTCAACATGGATAGAGAAGTTCACAACCATGAGAGAGCTGATGGAAACAATGCCATTCCCGAGAGGAGGGTTCTTGGTTCATACATAAACCCAACCTCTGGGAATTGTGGTAGCAGCATTCAGAAACCACCCATTCAGGCCAACAATTTTGAACTCAAACCACAGCTAATATCACTGGTGGAGAATCATTGTTCATTTGGTGGGAGTGCTAATGAAGATCCAAACCAACATCTCACAAAATTCCTGAGAATTTGCGATACTGTGAAGTCCAATGGAGTCCAGGAAGATGCCTATAAACTGCTCTTGTTCCCATTTTCACTTAGGGACAAGGCAGCTAAGTGGCTGGAATCATTTCCAAGGGGGAGCCTAACAACCTGGGATGAGGTGGAAAGCAAGTTTCTGGCACATTTCTACCCCCCACAAAAGGTCAATAGGCTTCGATCTGAGGTTCAGACTTTTAGACAACAAGATGGTGAAACTCTCTACGAGGCATGGGAGAGGTTCAAGGATTTAACAAGGAAATGCCCACCAGACATGTTCCATGACTGGGTGCAACTGCATATTTTCTATGATGGACTTTCTTATGAATCAAGGAAGGCTGTAGACCATTCATCAGGAGGTTCATTGAACAGGAAAAAGATTGTGGAAGAAGCCATTGAAGTGATTGAGACAGTGGCTGAGAATGAGTACTACTATGCTTCAGAGAGACACAACACTAAGGGAGTCATGGAGCTGAACCATGTTGATACAATTCTAGCCCAAAACAAGGTGTTTGCCAAGCAACTAGCAGAGCTCACCAGGAAATTAGGAACAAAACAAGTGGCTGCAATACATACACAAGATCAAGAGGAAGTAAGCACTGAAGGAGGTGATTGGAAAGAGGCCAACTATGTGGGAAATCAACAAAGGCAACCATATGATCCACATTCCAACACTTACAACCCAGGCTGGAAAAACCACCCAAACTTTGGGTGGGGAAACCAGCAAACCCAACCACAAAACCACAAACCTTACAACCCCAACCAACATAACAATTCCACATACCAAAACTCCAACCAAAGATCATACCAAGCCACACAAAACACTTACTCCCAACCACCATATCATGGCCAAAATAATCAACCTGCCCAACCTAATCCGAACCAACAATTTCAAGATCAATTAAACAGGATAGAAGGAATGCTTGCAAACATGGGTCAGGACATAAGTGAGTTGAAAAGCTTTAGGGATGATGTGAGATCTACCTTAAGGAACCATGGTGAAAAACTCAAGAGGATGGAGTCTCGAGTAGGAGAGCTATCTCAACAGGCCCCCAAGTCAACTGCAGTGTTCCCTAGTGACACAGAAAAGAATCCTAAAGGGGAACAAAAGGGAGTGAGATGGGAAGAATGCAAGGCCATTACCATATTGAAGGAAGTCTCAGAAGAAGAAGGAATCAGACCCTCAAAACAGAAGCCAGAAATCTTGAAGGAAGGTGTGGAAGAAGCTAAGCAGGAGAGTGAAACTGAGCAAGCCAAGGAACTGCAAAATAAAGGCATGCTGGAAACATACCAACCAAAAGCACCATTTCCTCAGAGGTTAGGAGGAGGTGAAAAAGGGAAAACATATTCAAGGTTTTTAGAGACATTTAAGTCTCTCCATATCAATATTCCCTTTCTTGAGATTCTCCAGCAGATGCCTACACATATCAAGTATTTGAAGGAATTGCTGAGCAAGAAAAGAGTTTTGAAGGGAGGACAAACTGTAATAATGAACAAAAAATGCAGTGCACTCATCAAGAAGGACATAGTCTCTAAGAAAACAGACCCAGGAAGTTTTCATATCCCCTGCATCATAGGGGAAACAAAAATTGACAGAGGATTCTGTGATCTAGGAGCTAGCATAAATGTGATGCCTCTGACTCTTATGAAGAGGCTACAACTGAATGAGGTGAGATCCACTGATGTAATCATACAACTGGCTGACAAAACTCAAAAGCAAGCTGAAGGGGTAGTTGAGAATGTGCTGGTGAAAGTGGGAAATTATTTCTTCCCCACAGACTTTGTCATTTTGGACATGGAGGAAAGCTACCTACACCCTATCATTCTGGGAAGGCCATTTCTAGCCACTGCTAGATCACTCATAGATATAGAACAAGGAAAGCTAATTTTGAGAGTACATGATGAACAGTTCATTTTCCATGTTTTCAAACCTGCATCTGAGCCTGAACCAGAACCTGAAAAGCCGATGGATGATAGTAGCCATCTGTGTTTGGAGGAAAGCAATCTAGCAGCTGAAACTTTGAAACAGTCTTTGGAAGGCAAACAAGAATTGCAAGAGTTAAAGCCACAAGAATCAATAGAAACAGATCAGAAGGATCCTCCTGGCATAAGGGTCAATGAAGAAATCCTCAAGAGAGAGGGAAGAATTGTAAAGAAATTGCCAAGAGGGTGGAGAAACAAGAAAATTTCCACTGAAGGTTTCTCTCCGGGAGATAAAGTGATATCAAGTCATTATCTGCCAATCCCACCTGACCTCAAAACCATTCCTTCCCAGCTCCCTCAAGTGTTCACAATCAGGAAAGTTCTTTCTATGGAACATTTGGAAATCATGAAGGAATCAAATGGGGACATTTTCATAGTGAGAGGAGAGGACATCAAGCACTACAATCCACCCTAACAAGGGACAACCGTCAAGCTAGTGACGTTAAAGAAGCGCTTCATGGGAGGCAACCCATGTTTTAGTATCCTTACTCTTTATTGTTTTACTTTGCATCTAATAAAGCATGGTTTCTTATGCATGAACTTGAATCCTCAGGACAACTGTTGATAAGGTGCACTAAACATTGCATGTAAAATACAATTGGTCTCTAAGTTTGGTGTGCCTGAAGGCACCCCAAATCTTATTCAAATTGTATTCAATCTTTCATTCAAGGTGCACAACCAAACATTAAGTTTGGTGTTCCTCTTTGAACACAGTTAATGAAAAGCAAGAAGTTCCTCTGGATTTAGAAATTCATGACAAGTATACCATTTGCATGTTTTAATACTTTGATTTCAATTACTTTAGGTAGTAAAATTGTTTAGGATCAAAGAGCCAAAGTGACTATGATTTATTAGAATTATGCACATTCATTAAGGACAACCAACATGGATTTCATGTCATCAGGAGACATTACCAAACACTAAGTTTGGTGTCCAGTAATAAGTGTGCATACATACAAGGGTCACGGCTATAAGCTCATGAAGTCAATCATTGATTTACAATTCAAAAAGAATGAAAAACATGTGCAAGTACTATTCATTATTCACATGGACCGAAAAAAATGATAGCAAAGTTGTTTGTTTGTGCAGGTACAAAAGGAAGGATAAGAATGGATGAAAAAGACAAAGGAAGTACAAGTGGTCAAAAAGAGGCAAGAAGCAAGAAGAAGCAGGACCCCAAGAATCAAGAAGAACCAAGCAACAAATGAGAGGTGGTCTTGTTCCTTAATAATCAAATAATAGTTTGTGAATTGTCTTTATGAGCTTTCTTTCATTTTAAGTCATTTAAGTTTTATGTGAAATTTCTAGTATGTTTGTCTGTTTACTGCTTTGAATAAAGTGAATGTCTAGATGTTTGGATATAACTTCACCTTCTTAAACAAATGCTTTCCATGCTTGTTCTGTCTCCAAAAATAAAAGAAAAGTTTGAACGAAAGTAACTTGGCTCATTTAGTGACAAATCAAGTAGAATTAAGTGGTGGTATGCATGCTTGATTGTTTAGTCAGCTCACTGGAAATTGAGTGTAGAATTATCATTTTTGTGTAGAAGTTGAATACTGTCTATGGATCTTGATGAATAAATGTCTTTGGCCATAAAAAAAGAAAGAAAAAGAAGAAGAAAAAGCCACTGAAAAAGGCAACCAAAAAGCAAAAAAAAAATTGAGAAAATAAGCTAGGCACCAATGGTTTGAACTTCTGAGACAAATGCCTGTGGTGTTTATGTATTAAGGATATGCTTGGATGAATAGGTTCTGAGGAGTGTTTCAACACTTGGTAACTTGGGTTAACTAACCCGGGATTATCAACCAAAAGTCCATTATCAAGAGCAACCTAAATACAAAACATTTAGTCACACAAAGAGGTGCTGGGCACCAATGTCTCAAGAAGAAATGTGAACTAAAATGCCTGTAGTGGATATGTGTAGTGCACTGATAAGAAAAAGAAAATGCCAAAGGCTTGTGCAACACATGACACTGAGCAAACAAGGAGCAAAGGAGCTCTAAGAAAAAGAAAAACAAAGAAGAGAAAAGTGCCAAGGACATAAGAATAACAAGAGGCCATAGCAGTGTTTAATGGATGCAGTGAAAAAGTGATAATCTTGCCTGATAAGAATGAAAAAGTGATGCTGCAACTTTCTGCATAAAACCCTTCTGATGAACTTCAAATGCTTGCTAATATAGCCAATGTAATTGCTTTCTGTTTCATACTTTCTTCTCAAATAACTCAGGACTTGCTTAGGGACAAGCAAGTATTAAGTTTGGTGTTGTGATGCCAAGGCATCTTAGGCTAGTTTCACTAGCATTTTTCTGTTAGTTTTAGTTGTTTTATGCATTTTCTTGAGCTTAAAGTAACCAAGAATGGTTAAATGAATAACAAAGCAATGAACCATCCAAACAGTATGATTTTGATGCAAATTCCATGTGTTTTTAGTTATATTACTTGAATGCTATGAATGGAAGATTTCTCATGAAATTTTGCAAGACTTTGATGCAGTTGTTTGGATGATTTCAGGGAAGAAGAGGCTAGGCAAGGAAGCAACAAAATCAATAAAGGAAGCTTGAATATCACATGTGGAGTTTAAGTTCCAGTTTAAGCTTAAACTGGAACTTAAACTGCCAAGCCATATAATGCTGGGAACTATCAGTGGCGTTTAAGCTCCAGTTTAAGCTTAAACTGGAGCTTAAACGCCAAAATCATGAAAGCTGAGGAAAAGCTGAAAGTGGCGTTTAACCTCCAGTTTAACCTTAAACTGGAAGTTAAACGCCAGAAATGAGAAATGCACCAGGGAGCCATTTCCACGTTTAAGCTCCAGTTTAACCTTAAACTGGAGCTTAAACGTGTTCGACCAAAATTCTCCTCCAGGGTTGCTTTCTTCATTTCCACGTTTAAGCTCCAGTTTAAGCTTAAACTGGAGCTTAAACGTGTTCGACCATTCCACACTCCAGGGTTGCTTTCTTCATTTCCACGTTTAAGCTTCAGTTTAACCTTAAACTGAAGCTTAAACGTGTTCGACTACTTTACCCTCCAGGGTTGCTTTCTTCCATTTCCACGTTTAAGCTTCAGTTTAACCTTAAACTGAAGCTTAAACGTGCTTGAGTTATACCACCTCCAAGAGTGTCCAACGTTTAAGTTCCAGTTTAAGCTTAAACTGGAACTTAAACGTGCTTCCACAAAAGGCATCACTGGAAGTGTCTGGCGTTTAAGTTGGAGTTTAAGCTTAAACTGCAACTTAAATGCCACTGTTTGAAAAGGTTTCTGGGCCAAAGATATTGCAGTTTAAGTTAGCATTTGAGCACAAACATTAACTTAAACGTACTCTGGTATGAAACCCAATTGAATATCATGGTTTATGGGATTGGGCCTGAAGAATTGATGAGTCTGGAATTTCAATTTGTTGAGTCATGTGTCATTACTTGATTATCACTAAGTTGGCTCAATGAATGTTACAGAATTGGATCAGCAGCCTCATCAGGATTATGGATCATAAACCCAAAGCAAAAGGAAATCAGGGAAAGGCCTCAAAGCCCAAGAAACACAGCAGAAGCTCAATTTAGAAAGTGTATAAATAGGATAGAATTTAAGTTAGTGGAGATTTTTTCAGATCATTTTTTCGAGTTTTCATACTTTTTGTAATTGAATTCAGAGCTATGACTCACTAAACCCCTTTCATTGGGTTAGGGAGCTCTATTGTAATTCAATGAATCAATAATAGTTTTTATCTTCTTCTTCAATCTTTTCTCTTGAATTTTGTTAGAAAGCTTCTCGATCTAATTCCATTGGTTAGTTGTCTTGGGAAAGAAACTATCCATAATTGGAATCCTTCGGAACCTTGGGAAAGGAATGGAGGATTCATGCTAGAGAAGCTTTCTCACAGTGAATTGGATTGGGGTTTGGATGGATATTGTGACATGTAATCCTACCAAATTGTGGTTCATGAAACTGTGTGGTATAATCAGTGGTCGAGCATCATCTCTTCTTATGAACATTTAAACCAAGGGACTGGGAATTTGTTTGTTTTTAGAGAGAATTGGTGAGCCAAGGGATTGGGATCCAATCATATAAGATTGCCAAGCAAAATTCAATGAATGCATTCTTATATGATTGGCAATCCCTTGGCTCACTAATGCATTCATTGAATTTTGCTTGGCAATCTTATATGATTGGATCCCAATCCCTTGGCTCACCAATTCTCTCTAAAAACAAACAAATTCCCAATCCCTTGGTTTAAATGTTCATAAGAAGAGATGATGCTCGACCACTGATTATACCACACAGTTTCATGAACCACAATTTGGTAGGATTACATGTCACAATATCCATCCAAACCCCAATCCAATTCACTGTGAGAAAGCTTCTCTAGCATGAATCCTCCATTCCTTTCCCAAGGTTCCGAAGGATTCCAATTATGGATAGTTTCTTTCCCAAGACAACTAACCAATGGAATTAGATCGAGAAGCTTTCTAACAAAATTCAAGAGAAAAGATTGAAGAAGAAGATAAAAACTATTATTGATTCATTGAATTACAATAGAGCTCCCTAACCCAATGAAAGGGGTTTAGTGAGTCATAGCTCTGAATTCAATTACAAAAAGTATGAAAACTCGAAAAAATGATCTGAAAAAATCTCCACTAACTTAAATTCTATCCTATTTATACACTTTCTAAATTGAGCTTCTGTTGTGTTTCTTGGGCTTTGAGGCCTTTCCCTGATTTCCTTTTGCTTTGGGTTTATGATCCATAATCCTGATGAGGCTGCTGATCCAATTCTGTAACATTCATTGAGCCAACTTAGTGATAATCAAGTAATGACACATGACTCAACAAATTGAAATTCCAGACTCATCAATTCTTCAGGCCTAATCCTATAAACCATGATATTCAATTGGGTTTCATACCAGAGTACGTTTAAGTTAATGTTTGTGCTCAAATGCTAACTTAAACTGCAATATCTTTGGCCCAGAAACCTTTTCAAACAGTGGCGTTTAAGTTGCAGTTTAAGCTTAAACTGCAACTTAAACGCCAAACACTTCCAGTGATGCCTTTTGTGGAAGCACGTTTAAGTTCCAGTTTAAGCTTAAACTGGAACTTAAACGTTGGACACTCTTGGAGGTGGTATAACTCAAGCACGTTTAAGCTTCAGTTTAAGGTTAAACTGAAGCTTAAACGTGGAAATGGAAGAAAGCAACCCTGGAGGGTAAAGTAGTCGAACACGTTTAAGCTTCAGTTTAAGGTTAAACTGAAGCTTAAACGTGGAAATGAAGAAAGCAACCCTGGAGTGTGGAATGGTCAAACACGTTTAAGCTCCAGTTTAAGCTTAAACTGGAGCTTAAACGTGGAAATGAAGAAAGCAACCCTGGAGGAGAATTTTGGTCGAACACGTTTAAGCTCCAGTTTAAGGTTAAACTGGAGCTTAAACGTGGAAATGGCTCCCTGGTGCATTTCTCATTTCTGGCGTTTAACTTCCAGTTTAAGGTTAAACTGGAGGTTAAACGCCACTTTCAGCTTTTCCTCAGCTTTCATGATTTTGGCGTTTAAGCTCCAGTTTAAGCTTAAACTGGAGCTTAAACGCCACTGATAGTTCCCAGCATTATATGGCTTGGCAGTTTAAGTTCCAGTTTAAGCTTAAACTGGAACTTAAACTCCACATGTGATATTCAAGCTTCCTTTATTGATTTTGTTGCTTCCTTGCCTAGCCTCTTCTTCCCTGAAATCATCCAAACAACTGCATCAAAGTCTTGCAAAATTTCATGAGAAATCTTCCATTCATAGCATTCAAGTAATATAACTAAAAACTCATGGAATTTGCATCAAAATCATACTGTTTGGATGGTTCATTGCTTTGTTATTCATTTAACCATTCTTGGTTACTTTAAGCTCAAGAAAATGCATAAAACAACTAAAACTAACAGAAAAATGCTAGTGAAACTAGCCTAAGTTGCCTTGGCATCACTACCCTCACTGGCGTTGAACGCCCATTGGGTGCTTCTTTTGGCGTTCAACGCCCAAAATGTTTCTTACTGGCTTTTTCACGCCAGTGAGCTTCCAAATTCCCTTGTAACTTTGTGAATTCAAGCAATTGCTATTTTACCTTGAAGATACCTGACATATACCTGTAAAAAAAATCAATTAATTAACAAATACTTTGTAAATGGTTGGGTTGCCTCCTAGCAAGCACTTCTTTATTGTCATTAGCTAGACTATTATGGAGCTTTAATCAAGCCTCAGTTTTGAGCATTCTTGCTCAAAATTGCCTTCAAGATAATGTTTGACTCTCTGTCCATTAACAATGAACTTTTTATTAGAATCATTATCCTGAAGCTCTACGTATCCATATGGTGACACGCTTGTAATCACATATGGACCTCTCCACCGGAACTTCAATTTTTCGGGGAATAATCTGAGCCTAGAATTAAATAGTAGAACTTTCTGCCCTGGCTCAAAGACTCTGGATGACAATTTCTTATCATGCCATCTTTTTGCTTTCTCTTTGTATATTTTTGCATTCTCGAAAGTATTGAGTCTAAATTCCTCTAGCTCATTTAACTGGAGCAATCGTTTTTCACCAGCTAACTTGGCATCAAGGTTCAGGAATCTGGTTGCCCAGTAGGCCTTATGTTCCAGTTCCACTGGCAAGTGACATGCCTTTCCATACACAAGCTGGTATGGAGAGGTCCCTATAGGGGTCTTGAATGCTGTTCTGTATGCCCACAAAGCATCATCCAAGTTTCTTGCCCAATCCCTTCTACGGTTAATTACAGTCCGTTCTAGGATTCTTTTGAGTTCTCTATTTGAGACTTCTGCTTGCCCATTTGTCTATGGGTGATATGGAGTGGCCACCCTGTGGCTAACTCCATAATGAACCAAAGCAGAGTAGAGCTGTTTATTGCAGAAATGAGTGCCCCCATCACTGATTAGTACTCTAGGGGTGCCAAATCTGCTGAAGATATGTTTCTGGAGGAATTTTAACACTGTCTTAGTGTCATTAGTGGGTGTAGCAATAGCTTCCACCCATTTGGATACATAATCCACTGCCACCAGAATGTAAGTTTTTGAGTATGATGGTGGGAAAGGCCCCATGAAATCAATACCCCATACATCAAACAACTCAATCTCCAAGATCCCTTGTTGAGGCATGGCATAACTGTGAGGCAGATTTCCAGATCTTTGGCAACTATCACAATTAAGTACAAACACTCGGGAATCCTTATAGAGAGTAGGCCAGTAGAAGCCACATTGGAGAACTCTTGTAGCTGTTCGCTCACTTCCAAAATGTCCTCCATACTGTGATCCAAGGCAGTGCCAAAGGATCTTCTGTGCTTCTTTTTTAGGCACACATCTACGGATTACTCCGTCTGCACATCTCTTGAAGAGATATGGTTCATCCCAAAGATAGTACTTTGCATCCGTGATCAACTTCTTTGATTGCTGCCTACTGTACTCTTTGGGTATGAATCTTACTGCCTTGTAGTTTGCAATGTCTGCAAACCACGGCACTTCCTGGATGGCAAAGAGTTGCTCATCCGGAAAGGTCTCAGAGATCTCAGTAAGAGGGAGGGACACCCTTTCTACTGGTTCTATTCGGGACACGTGATCTGCTACTTGGTTTTCTGCCCCTTTTCTGTCTCTTATTTCTATATCAAACTCTTGCAGAAGCAATACCTGTCTGATGAGTCTGGGTTTTGAATCCTACTTTGTGAGTAGATATTTAAGAGCAGCATGATCAGTGTACACAATCACTTTTGATCCTACTAAATAGGATCTGAACTTGTCAATGGCATAAACCACTGCAAGTAATTCTTTTTCTGTGGTTGTGTAGTTCTTCTATGCGTCATTTAAAACACGGCGAGCATAGTAAATGACGTGCATGAGCTTGTCATGCCTCTGTCCCAACACTGTACCAATGGCATGATCACTGGCATCACACATCAATTCAAATGGTAATGTCCAGTTTGGTGCAGAGATGACTGGTGCTGTGACCAGCTTAGCTTTCAGGGTCTCAAACGCCTGCAGACACTCCTTATCAAAGAAAAATGGCGTGTCAGCGGCTAGCAGATTACTCAGAGGTTTGGCAATTTTTGAAAAATCTTTTATAAACCTCCTATAGAATCCTGCATGCCCCAGAAAGCTTCTGATTGCCTTAACATTTGCAGGTGGTGATAATTTTTCAATTACCTCTACCTTAGCTTGATCCACCTCTATACCCTTGTTCGAGATTTTGTGCCCAAGGACAATTCCTTCAGTCACCATAAAGTGACATTTTTCCTAGTTTAAAACCAGATTCGTCTCCTGGCATCTCTTTAGAACAAGTGCTAGATGGTCAAGACAGGAGCTGAATGAGTCTCCGAATACTGAAAAGTCATCCATGAAGACTTCCAAAAATTTTTCCACCATATCAGAGAAAATAGAGAGCATGCACCTTTGAAAGGTTACAGGTGTATTACACAGACCAAATGGCATCCTTCTGTACGCAAATACTCCGGATGGACATGTGAATGCTGTTTTCTCTTGATCCTGGGGATCTACTGCAATTTGATTATAACCTGAATATCCATCCAGGAAGTAGTAGTATTCATGACCTGCCAGTCTTTCTAGCATCTGGTCTATGAATGGTAAAGGAAAATGATCTTTTCTGGTGGCTGTATTGAGCCTTCTGTAATCAATACACATACGCCGCCTTGTAACTGTTCTTGTGGGAACCAGTTCATTTTTTTCATTATGAACCACTGTCATGCCACCTTTCTTAGGGACAACTTGGACAAGGCTTACCCAGGGGCTATCAGAAATAGGATAAATAATCCCAGCCTCTAGTAATTTAGTGACCTCTTTCTGCACCACCTCCTTCATGGCTGGATTCAGCCGCCTTTGTGGTTGAACCACTGGCTTGGCGTCACCTTCTAATAGGATCTTGTGCATGCATCTGGCCGGGCTAATGCCCTTAAGATCACTGATGAACCACCCAAAAGCTGTCTTATGTGTCCTTAGCACTTGAATTAGTGCTTCCTCTTCCTATGGCTCTAAGGTAGAGCTTATGATTACAAGAAAGGTATCACCTTCTCCCAGAAATGCATATTTCAGAGATGGTGGTAATGGTTTGAGCTCGAGTTTGGGAGGTTTCTCCTCTTCCTGAGGGATTTTCAGAGGTTCTACTATTCTCTCTGGTTCCTCTAGATTAGGCTGAACATCTTTAAAGATATCCTCTAGCTCTGATTCGAGACTCTCAGCCATATTGACCTCTTTTACCAGAGAGTCAATAATATCAACGCTCTTGCAATCATTTTGGGCGTTTGGATGCTACATGGCTTTGACAACATTCAACTTGAACTCATCCTCATTGACTCTCAGGGTTACTTCCCCTTTTTGAACATCAATGAGGGTTCGGCCAGTTGCTAGGAAAGGTCTTCCCAGAATGAGAGTTGCACTCTTGTGCTCCTCCATTTCCAGCACCACAAAGTCAGTGGGAAAGGCAAATGGCCCAACCTTGACAATCATGTCTTCAATCATGCCTGATGGGTATTTAATGGAGCCATAAGCAAGTTGGAGACATATCCGAGTTGGTTTAACTTCATCAGTCAACCCAAGCTTTCTGATAGTAGCTGCAGGTATTAGATTAATACTTGCCCCAAGATCACATAGAGCTTGCTTGGTACAAGTACCTTCTAATGTGCATGGTATCATAAAGCTTCCCGGATCTTTAAGCTTCTCAGGTAAGCTTTTCAGAATGATTGCACTGCATTCTTCAGTGAGGTAAACTTTCTCAGTTTCCCTCCAATCCTTCTTATGACTTAAGATCTCTTTCATGAACTTTGCATAAGAGGGTATTTGCTCAAGTGTCTCTGCAAACGGAATCTTTATTTCAAGAGTCCTGATGATTAGATTTTTGACGGTTTAGAATTTCACTAATGAAATCTCGTTGTAAAGTATAGTTTCTAAACCAAACAATAATCCTTTCATGCAAAAAGTTGTTTGTCACTAGTACAAACCCCTAAATTTATAAACCGAAGTATTGAACCTCGGGTCGTTCTCCCTAGGAATTACAATAAAGTGTCTTGTTATTAGTTTGAGTTGTTTTGGGGTTTTGATAAGAGGCATGAAAGTAAATGGCAATGAAAGTAAACTAACAACTATAAAAGACTCTTGGCAAGGTATGAAAACTAGAAGTCCTATCCTAGTTATCCTTCTCAATTGTGATGAGAATTGTTCATTACTACCACTTAGTTAACCTCTAACCATGAAGGAGAGTCAAGTGGCTGAATCAATTTGATTCTTCAAGTCCTAATCAACTCCTAAAGGAAAGACTAGCTTTAGAGGCATTCAAATCAATTAGCAACTTCTAATTATCAATCAACAAAGGAATTAGATAACTCAAGAGTCACTAATTACTCTACCTAGGCCAAGAGGAACAAAACCTACACTAAAACCCAACCAAGCATTTCATCAAACACTTGGAAGGCATAAAAGAAAAGCATAGTAAATTGATAACAAGAATAGAATCTAACAACAATCATTGCAAAGAATTAATCAACAATCAATCAAGGAAATCACAATTATCATGAATTACCTCAAATTGCATTATTGAAAGAAAACAAAGGGCAACAATCTATCCAAAACAAAATGAAGAATTACAATTATTAAAGCACATAACTAGAAAGAGAGAGAGAAGAAGATTAAGAATTGGTAAATGAAAAGTGAATCAAAGCATGAATTAAACCTAGATCTAAGAGGGAGATTAACCTAATCCTAATCCTAATTCTAGAGAGAAGTGAGAGCTTCTCCCTCTAAAACTAACTCTAATTATGCTATATGCTAATATCCAATGATAATCCTCCTTTTTTCCCTCAATCCTTGATCCTTTTATTCCTTCTAGCAGCATTTGGCACCAAAATGGGTTCAGAAACCCTCTCAAATCGCCAGGCACGTGTTGCATTAATGAGGTCATGTGCCGTCATCGACGCGTGCGCGCACGGTACGCGTGCGCGCACGGTACGCGTGCGCGTCCCTGGCCTGCTTCACAATGTGCGCGCGAGCGCCTTGTGCGCGTGCGCGTGCATGGCCTAGATCAATTCTTTGACTTTTTGTGCTTCTCTCCACTTGCATGCTTTCTTCCTTGCTTCCTTTGATCCATGCTTAGCCTATTTCAACCTGAGATTACTAGCAAACACATCAAGGCATCTTATGGAATCAAAGAAGAACTAGAATTCATCAAAATAAGGCTTAAAAAGCATGTTTTTACACTTAAGCACAAATATGGGAGAGGTAACAAAACCATGCTAATTCATAGGCTAAATGTAACAAAAGGTTATCAAAATACTCTAAACTCAATACAAAATAAACCGTCAAATTGGGGTTTGTCAACCTCCCCACACTTAGACCTTAGCATGTCCTCATGCTAAAATAAGAAAGAACTAAGGGGTATGACATTTATTGAATGCAACTAAACTATATGAGTCCTATCTAAATGCAATCATCTAAGCAAATGCAAATGCTTAGTTCAAACATATCAAATTGCCAAGAGGCATGTGTAAGTACAATAGTTAGGGCAATAGGAATTAAGTCCAAACCACAATTGTATGGAATTATCAAAAAGAGTTCAAACTTGCAAAAATATAGATAATATGGGTGAATACATGTAATTGAACTTTTGAACCCTCACCGGATGTGTATCCGCTCTATTCACTCAAGTGTTTAAAGGGTTAATTCACTCAATTCTCTTCTATTCAAGCTTTCCAAAATTTGATTTTCTTATAACAATCAACATTATTCAATGCATGCCTACACTCATCATGAGGTCTTTCATTTTTAGTTGTAATGGGGTTAGGGTCAAGGTAGGATCATTTATGGCTAAGTGGACTAGGATTTGAATCTTTGATTAGCATAGACTCCCCCACCTAACTATATAATGACCTATACAAGTTCAAACTATTCTAACTACCCATCCTTCACTTTTTCTTACGTATTCATGCATTCTTATTTGATTCATAACACCTATGCATTGATTCCCCCCTTTTTTTTTTCTTCACTTTGGGACATTTTGTCCCTTTTTATATTTTTTTCTTTCTTTTTCATCATCATTTTCTTTTCTTTTCTCTTTTTTTTTCTTTTCATTTTTTTTTCTTTTTCTTCCAAACTATATACAAGAACATCAATGCATAAGGTCTCTATATTTAATCAATACATGAATATGTACCCAATTCCTAAAATATGAAAGTGTACTACCCCTTTTTATCCCCTCCAATGTTCCCAAGCCTTTCCAACTTTGAATAATAACCACTCTCACTAGCTTAGGCTAATCAAGGATCCAAACAAGGACTTTCATTGGTTTTCCGCCTTGGGCTTGTAATGTGCTAAAATGAGAATAAGTTGGTTAAGCATAGGCTCAAAATTGGCTAACAATGGAGAGTAGAAGGTTGGCTGTTTGGGTAAGTGGGCTAATGAAATAATGGCATCAATCATATAAATGTATAAATACAAGAGATAAATGGACATATAGAATCAAGCAAATCAAGGATTACAATCATAGAAAGAGAGCAATTTCACACAAGAATGGAAGATAAGTGGTTATAAAATGTAACCACATCAATAAGCTCAAGTCTCACAAGCTTGTGTTCTTAGTTCAATACATGCTTCACAAGGTATGAATTCAAGCAAGTTTCACCAAAAAATTTCCTTTCAATCAATTGGGTAATGCCCTATATTCAAATTTCTTGAAAAATTTCGATATTTGACTAAGCATTGTTGTGATTGAAAAATTCAAAAATTTTCTTAGTTCACCCCTTTCTTTTCCTTAAAACCAATTTCTTAAGCAAAAAGGGTGACTAAGTGTTTGCAATTCAAAGTATGAATTCTAATCACAACTATAAACTAAAAAGAAAGATAAGCAAAAATGCATAAAAAAGAACAAAAATGCATAAAGAAAAGTTCTATCATCTAAAACATCCAAAAATATCCAATAGCATCAAAATATCTAAAATCCAAAATACCAAAATAAGCGGTAAAAGTATCCAAAGTAAACTAAAAATGCATAAAAATGTATACAAAAGATATGCGACGTAAGATAACTAAGAGAGTAGCCGAAAAGTTCACCGGTCCCCAAATAATGCTACCGGTGTCCTCCCCACACTTAAGATCGAGCATCGTCCCCGATGCTAAACCGGAGGGTCAGTAGGGGGTACAACGGTAGGTGCCGAAACTGTCTGAGGCAGTGGAACTGGCTCTGGCTGTGGCTGTGGCTCTGTGGTGTCTGGGGCAGCTGGAGGAGCATCCTGCTAAATCGGTGCCTCCGCATCCTCCTCCTGATGATCCTGCTCATCGGAGGCCGGAGAGTCGGGAAGCGGAGGTAACTCAGCACCCAGGAAAATAAGTGCCTGGTCCATCCGATCCAATCGGCGTCTGACATGGCGTCTCTCGCGCTCCAAAAACTGGAAAAGACGCTGGACCAGTAAGTAGGTAGGCTCAGGTGCTGCTGGTGGAACTGTAGATGATGAGGGGGCAGCGGCTGTAGAAGAAGAAGGGGCTGCTGTAGGGGCTGACGGTGAAGGTGTCCCCACCACTGTCCTGGCCCTAGAACGGCATCTAGTAGGGGGCCTCTCGTGCACCCAACCACCCCAAGGAATAGTAATCTCCCTGTCATCTGCATCAGGTGGTGGTGGTCGCACATCATCATCTAACCAAGGTACCTTAGCTAGGGCCGCCATACTCGTGACCAAAGTAGGAAATGGGAGTAGGCCACGAATATGCGCCCGCCACATACACTGTCGGATAAGCCTAGAAAAAGAGACATCCTTCCCCTCCATAACACACCCAATCAGTAGAAGCATCTCCATAGGGATCTCAGAGAAGTGGGTGGTAGGTAAGACATAGCATGCGAATATCATCTGCCAAGTCTTGGCCTCACGAGTCAGATGAGTAAAGAGCATCCCTTTTGGCTTAGTATTGTTTGCATCCATAACCCATGTGGCATCCGGTAACCCAATGACGCTCCTAAGTGCCTCATAATCAAAAGTCATGCTGTGTATGGCCAACTCGGCTTGCTGATGGGCACATAGCTCATCAGGGACATGCCGGCACTGTAACGCCTCCCCAATGGCAGTCTCGGTAATCATGACCTCTCTACCCCTCAGCTGGACCGAAGAAGTTGCAGTAAAATTCCTTTACCCAAGAGATGTTGATGTCCCCCAAATCACGGTCAACAAAGTCTATGCCCAACTCAAGGATCCGACCAGTAATCGACCGTCTCACATCATTAGGTAGGAGCAATTTCTTCTCAGTATTCAGCTTTGTTGTTCGATATTTGGAAAATCGAAGCTCACAGTAAAGATTGGGGAATTTGGCTGGGTCGGTAGAGGGTAACTGCTGATTTTCTTTTTCCTCATCATTTAATGGATTCTTGGCATAATGCTTGTAGATGGAGGGAATAGAGGGTGTAGAGAGTTTTCTTTTCTTGGAAGAGGTGGCAGTGGCTATAGCCTTTCCTTTATCCGACATCCTGAAAAAATATGATAGAATATATAAGACACTTAGCATGTAACAAAGAAGGCATGTTCAGAATATCAAGTGACTAATAAACAATCATGATGTGAACTGAATTTGAAAAGAGTTGGTAAACAAGTAAGCATACGTGAACAAGGAAACCAGAATGCAATATTCACTAAAGTCAACAACTCTTACTCAATAAGCAATAATATCATCATACTTTTGAAAGAATGGTTAGGGAGGGTTAAATGTGAGTAAAGGTTAATTGGTTAGAGAAATTAGTAATTAGTGGTATGATGATATTTAGGCTCAAATAAAAGAGAAGTTCTGGTTCATGTTCACCATGATTGGGGCGGATCTGGGAAGTCAAAAGGAAACGGAAATTAGCCCAAAGTACAATAGAGATTAAGATGAGAACAGATTTCTTGAAAATTGGGCAGCATTCCGGCTTGAAATTGGACGTTCCCAGATAGCAAAATAGTACAAATAGCAAGATGGCAACACCAAATAAACACAACAGCAGTGAAATAGTATGCAGGCAACACAAATTGCACAAAACAGTACCCCAAAAAGCAGCATACACACCCAAGCAGACAACCAGCAAATATGCACATACGGAGCACTAATCAGGCCTAGAATCCTCTATCCAGTCCTAGCTACCTAACCGCAATTATTTCTATCTAACCTAACATGCAACATTCGAATTTAAACTAACTAACATGCAATTACAGTAATTAGCATAAATGAACAATTAAAAGAAAACAGAAAAACAAACAGAACTGGAGCAGGAACCTGGGAGCTGGGAGAAATGGAAAGGTGAACTAGGGATAGATCGGAAGTGATGGGTGAGGCAGAAATATGCACCGCCGTGGATGGTGGCTGGAAAGATGGGTGCAGCGGCGGTTTCGCAAGAGAGCAGAGGGAGAGAGTGAGTGGCGGTGAGTGGATGAGAGAGAGAGAGAGACTGGGATGGACGAGAGAGAGAGATGATGGCGGAAGATGGCGGCTGCCGCGGTGGTGGCGACGGCGGTTTCTGCGACGGTGGGGTGGAGTGGATGAGTGGGAAAGAGAGAGAGAGAGAGAGAGAAAGAAAGAGAAAGAAGAGGGTTGGGTAGGAGGAGAAGAGAATGGACGGTCAATGGTGGGGGTTGGTCGTACGGTGGCGGCGATGGTGGAGCTGCGGCGGTTATGGAGGAGAAGAAGATGAAACTGAAAAGAGGGAGAAGAAGGAAGTGCGCTGCGGCGCAACGCTCTTCGCGCCTTAGGGTTGCCTCTCGTTTTTGAATCGACGCGGGCGCGCACCTTGCGCGTCCGCGTATATTGAGAAAACTTGGGATCCACGCGTGCGCGTACAACGCGCTTAAGCGTGGATGATCAAAATAGGCGAAGACGCGTGCGCGTACCATGCGCGCACGCGTGTAGGGGGTTGGGCTAGAGGCTTAGAGTTGGCCCAAGTCCGGCCTAACTCTCGGAAAAATGGCCTGGAAGTTGCGCTACGAGACCTGCGCGCGCGGCATGTACGCGTCCGCGCACATTGGGAAAATGGAGAATCATGCGCGAACGTGTAGTGTGCTCTAGCGTGGGCTGGCAGCTTAGGCAAGACCGCGTGCGCATACAGTGCGCACACGCGTACATGAGGTTGGGCCTGAGGCTTAGAGTGGGCTTGAGGCACGCCCAACTCCGGGTCAGAAGCCTAGAGTGGTGGCAGCATGCAAGGACGCGCGCGCGGCAAGTGCGCGTCCGCGGACATTGACGAATTGTGATGAGGCGCGCTAGCGCGATGCGTGCGCTCGCGTCCATTCTTTCTTGGGCATATGGGCGCGCACGCGGCAAGTGCGCGTCCATGCGACTCGAGTTGGTCCTGGGGCCTAAAGCTGGCCCAGAGCCGGCTCAACTCTCTGGGGTTTGGCTAAAAAATTTGCAGCACCAAATCGGCGCGGACGCGGCAGATGCGCGTCCGCGTACATGTCCTTGTTCTCATGATCGGCGCGCACACACGTAGTGCGCGTCAGCGCGGGTCATGTTGGGCTCAGGGCATAAGGTTTGCCCAAGAGAGGCCCAACTCTCTGGGGTTTGTGGGTGATGTTGCAACCACACAGAGACGCGTGCGCGTACATGGTGCGCACGCGTCCACCCTTTTTCTTTTTTTTTAGAAAAATTTTGCTGGGTGCTCCCCATACTGTTCACAACTCCTTATTGAATCAACCATCATACAATTCACAAAAATGCTATTTGATATTATTCATCTACTACTAAACACAACATACATGTGACTAAGCTAACAATTAAGTTGTACAAACAAATTTATGTGAAACCTCTACCCACAATGGTAACTCAAATCACTTATTGAGCAAATTTAAAAGAGAGTGGAAAGAGTTTACCATGGTGGGGTGTCTCCCACCTAGCACTTTTAGTTTAAGTCCTTAAGTTGGACATTTTGAGATGTTTGTTGTCATGGTGGCTTATGTTTGTGCTCATCCCTGAATCTCCAAGGATCTTTGCTCCTCAATTGGTTGACAGAATTTCCAACCAATTTCATCAAGCTTGGGCAGAGTTCTACCCAAGATATGAGGTCCCTTAGTTGGTCTTCATATAGCGAACTGGGATCCCATATCTTATCCTCGCACCCATCCGTGAGTTGAGTTTCATGATTTGTCCGTGCGGGTTGACACATGGAATTCTCTTTACTCCACCGATGCTTCCTTCTAAACCCATACAAAGTGCTTCTTGTCCCAACATCATCCCTATACTTTAAAGCTTTGACCTTAATGAGCTTAATTCCTAACTTGCAACCACTACATAACTCATTTTTGCTTTTAGTTCCACAGAGAGCTCTAAGTTGACCATCATTTTCAATTAAACCATATTCAAGTGAGAAAGTAAAGCTTAAGGATAGGAATTTTACCCACTTAAATGCTGTATTGGATGGTAACTTGGGACGGGAGGCTTCCCCACACTTAGACAATGCAAGGTCTACCTCCTTGTGCTATTCTTTAATTGTTTCCACCTCTTCGCAAGCTTCTTCAAATTTAACCTCATCCCCTTTGTTACGTGGTTTGGTGTTGTCTTCAAGAACTTCGTCTTGTCTAATGAGAGGTGATTCAGTTTTGGATAGAAATTCATTGATGAATGAGTTCATCTCTTGATCAACCTCTTCATATTCTTCAATTTCAATATACACCATGCCATTTTCACTTTCTTTAGGTGGTTGTGCACACTCTTTCATAATTTCAACTTCGTGTCCAATGGGAGAGGATTCCATGATGGAGAGAAATTCATCCATGATTGAATCCATCTCTTGATAAGCCTCTTCCAAGTCTCCAACGATGATATGCCTTGGAGGTTGCGCACCCTCTTCAACATCAATATCAAGCTTCTTGAAAGAGGCCTCCATGATGCTACATTCCCATGGACTTTCAACATCTCCTAAATCTTCAACCACTTCTTCCCTTTCTTCAATGATCATAGGCTCCTCCAATTGTTCCAACACATAATTCGAGTCCTCCTTCTCCACCGAGGTTTCCCATTTCTCCTTCATGCTTTGCTCTTCTTTTGACTTTTCCCATGTGGTCACGGAAGTACCTTGAATATTCAAACATTGGTGGGCTAAAGTGTGCACCACCTTCGTCAAATTGGTCACAAACTCAAGTGTATCCCGCTTCATGGCCTCTTGTCCTTGAAGTAACAAAGTGAGAGAATCGTCTAATGGGGCTTGTGGTGGGTAGGAAGGTTCATCATTTTGGAGAGGGGATTCATAATAGAAAGGTGGTTCTTCTTGATAAAGTTGTGGAGATTGTGTGTATTGGGGTGGTTCTTGGGAGTAATCTTGATAGGGTTGTGGTGGTTCTAAGGATTCTTGCTCAAAATGGTCATAAAAGTATGGTGTGGATGATTGGTCATATGATGGATATGGATCATAGGAAGATGCTTGATGTGGCGAGGCTTGTGAGTATGGTTGAGGTTGATGTTGAGGATATGGTTCATAGGCATATGGTGGTGGTTCTTGAAAGTCACAAGGTGATTCACCATAGCCATTGGATTGATATGCATCATAAAATGGCTCTTCTTCATAGTGTATTGGTGGAGGTTGTTGCCATGAAGATTGGTCATATGCATATGGCTTCTCCCACCTTTGATTGTTCCATCCTTGATACACATCCTTATTGAAGCTCTCATTACCTACAACATCATTAGAACCAAACTCATAGCCAAAGTGAGAATTCATGGTGGAAAGAGAAAATAAAATTCTACACTAGCAAATGGAGTAAAAAGCAAAATATTTACACTATTCACATATGTACAATAACCAATAACATAACACCATTGCAACTTCCCGGCAACGGCGCCATTTTGATGATTAGATTTTTGACGGTTTAGAATTTCACTAATGAAATCTCGTTGTAAAGTATAGTTTCTAAACCAAACAATAATCCTTTCATGCAAAAAGTTATTTGTCACTAGTACAAACCCCTAAATTTATAAACCGAAGTATTGAACCTCGGGTCGTTCTCCCTAGGAACTACAATAAAGTGTCTTTGTTATTGGTTTGAGTTGTTTTGGGGTTTTGATAAGAGGCATGAAAGTAAATGGCAATGAAAGTAAACTAACAACTATAAAAGACTCTTGGCAAGGTATGAAAACTAGAAGTCCTATCCTAGTTATCCTTCTCAATTGTGATGAGAATTGTTCATTACTACCACTTAGTTAACCTCTAACCATGAAGGAGAGTCAAGTGGATGAATCAATTTGATTCCTCAAGTCCTAATCAACTCCTAAAGGAAAGACTAGCTTTAGAGGCATTCAAATCAATTAGCAACTTCTAATTATCAATCAACAAAGGAATTAGATAACTCAAGAGTCACTAATTACTCTACCTAGGCCAAGAGGAACAAAACCTACACTAAAACCCAACCAAGCAATTCATCAAACACTTGGAAGGCATAAAAGAAAAGCATAGTAAATTGATAACAAGAATAGAATCTAACAACAATCATTGCAAAGAATTAATCAACAATCAATCAAGGAAATCACAATTATCATGAATTACCTCAAATTGCATTATTGAAAGAAAACAAAGGGCAACAATCTATCCAAAACAAAATGAAGAATTACAATTATTAAAGCACATAACTAGAAATAGAGAGAGAAGAAGATTAAGAATTGGTAAATGAAAAGTGAATCAAAGCATGAATTAAACCTAGATCTAAGAGGGAGATTAACCTAATCCTAATCCTAATTCTAGAGAGAAGTGAGAGCTTCTCCCTCTAAAACTAACTCTAATTATGCTATATGCTAATATCCAATGATAATCCTCCTTTTTTCCCTCAATCCTTGATCCTTTTATTCCTTCTAGCAGCATTTGGCGCCAAAATGGGTTCAGAAACCCTCTCAAATCGCCAGGCACGTGTTGCATTAATGAGGTCATGTGCCGTCATCGACGCGTGCGCGCACGGTACGCGTGCGCGCACGGTATGCGTGCGCGCACGGTACGCGTGCATGGCCTAGATCAATTCTTTGACTTTTTGTGCTTCTCTCCACTTGCATGCTTTCTTCCTTGCTTCCTTTGATCCATGCTTAGCCTATTTCAACCTGAGATTACTAGCAAACACATCAAGGCATCTTATGGAATCAAAGAAGAACTAGAATTCATCAAAATAAGGCTTAAAAAGAATGTTTTTACACTTAAGCACAAATATGGGAGAGGTAACAAAACCATGCTAATTCATAGGCTAAATGTAACAAAAGGTTGTCAAAACACTCTAAACTCAATACAAAATAAACCGTCAAATTGGGGTTTGTCAAGTCCTGAGATAGTCTGCAAAGCGGGCAAATTGCTTATCCTGTTCTGCTTGGCGGAGTTTCTGAGGATAAGGCATTTTGGCTTTATATTCCTCAACCTTAGTTGCTGTAGGTTTATTGCCTACAGGTGTGGGCTGAGAAGCAATTTTAGAGGGCTTGTTATCAGCACTTGTATGTGTCTGATCTCCCACTGGCGTTCGAATGCCAGGGGTGGAAGCTGGAGTGGCATTAGACGCCAGCTCCTTACCTGTTTCTGGCGTTTGAACGCCAGAACTGTGCTTCCTTTGGGCGTTCAATGCCAATTCATTGCTTGTTTCTGGCGTTGAACGCCAGGACTGAGCATAGTCTGGGTGTTCAGTGCCAGCTTTCCCCCCATTTTCTGGCGTTTGGGCTCCAGAGTCATTCCTTTCTGAGCTCTGATTGTCTTCAGATGGATTTTGGGTGGTTTGCTCATTTCTTGGCTTCCTGCTACCTTGAAATGAGGTATTTAATGTTTTCCCACTCCTTAATTGAACTGCTTGGCATTCTTCTGTTATTTGTTTTGATAACTGCTGTTCTGTCTGCTTCAACTGTATTTCCATATTCATATTAGCCATTCTTGTTTCTAGTAGTAGCTCCTTGAATTTGGCTAACTGTTTTGTTAGAAAATCTAATTGCTGATTGAATTCAGCAGCTTGATCTGCAGGACTGAGTTCAGCAGTTACTGTTTTAGCCTCTTTGTTGATGGAAGATTCCCTGCTTAGGCACAGATGCTGATTTCTGGCAACTGTATCAATGAGCTCTTGAGCTTCTTCTATTGTCTTCCTCATGTGTATAGATCTACCAGCTGAGTGGTCTAGAGAAATCTGAGCTCTTTCTGTAAGCCCATAGTAGAAGATGTCTAATTGCACCCACTCTGAAAACATTTCAGAGGGGCATTTTCTTAGCATCTCTCTGTATCTCTTCCAGGCATCATAAAGGAATTCATTATCTCCTTGTTTGAAGCCTTCGATGCTTAGCCTTAGCTGTGTCATCCGTTTTGGAGAAAAATAGTGATTCAGAAATTTTTCTGACAGTTGTTTCCATGTCTTTATGCTGTCCTTAGGTTGGTTATTTAACCACCTCTTAGCTTGGTCCTTTACAGCAAATGGAAACAGTAATAATCTGTAGACATCCTGATCTACTTCCTTATCATGTACTGTGTCAGCAATTTGTAAAAATTGTGCCAGAAACTCTGTAGGTTCTTCCTGTGGAAGACCGGAATACTGACAACTTTGCTGCACCATGATAATGAGCTGAGGATTCAACTCAAATCTACTGACTCCGATGGAGGGTATACAGATACTACTCCCATATGAAGCAGTAGTGGGGTTAGCATATGACCCCAGAGTCCTTTTGGACTGTTCATTTCCACTTAGTTCCATGATGGAGCAAGGGAGATGATATGGATGTTGATATTATTTATTTTATTAAAAAATTTATATATATATATATATATATATATATTTTCGAAATAATAAAATAAAATAAAATAAAATAAAATAAAATAAATAAAAAAATGAAATAAAAATAAAAATAAAAATAAAAATTTGAAAATATTTTATGAAGATTTTCGAAAAAAATGAGGAGAGAGAAATTGGTTAGGATATTTTCGAAAATTTTGAGAAAAGATAAGATAGAAGATATGATTTGTAAAAGATAAATATGATAGGAAACAAATGTAATTGAAGATTGAAAAGATATAAAAGGTATTTGAAAAAGATAAATTTGTTTTGAAAAAGATATTGTGAAGATTTGAAAAAGATATTTATGAGTTGAAAAGATTTTATGAAGGAAAATATAATTTTTTTTTAAATCTTAAAAGGATAAGATTTGAAAAATTTTGAAATTGAAATCTGAATTTTTATAAAAAAAATTCAAAAATATGGCTTAAAAATAGTTAGAAAAGATATTTTTTTGAATTTTGAATTTTATGATGAAAGAGAAAAACACATAAAAGACACAAGACTTAAAATTTTTAAATCTAATGCTCCTTGTTTTCGAAAATTTTGGAGGAAAAACACCAAGGAACACCAAACTTAAAAATTTTATGATCAAAACACAAAGAAGACTCAAGAACACTTTGAAGATTTACAAGAACACCAAAAACAAAAGAAAGAACACCAAACTTAAACTTTTTAGAAAACCACAATGAAATTTTCAAAAATTAAAGAGAGATTAACAAGAAAACACCAAACTTAAAGTTTGGTATAAGATTTAATCAAAGAAAATTTTTTTGAAAAAGGTTTTAAAAAGGGAAGATACCCAATTGCCAAGAACATAAGCCAACGCTCTAGCCAACTGATTTACAAATGTAACGTGTTTTAATATTGTATATAAAAAGATTTATTTTTGAAAACTAATAATTTGAAATTGCACCATAAAAACACGAAAAATACACAAAACAAAACAAACCAAAGATCAAACAAGAGAAATTGACAAGAACAATTTGAAGATCAAGGAAGAACAAGAACATGCAATTCGAAAAATTAAGAGACAAGGAAAAACATGCAATTGACACCAAACTTAGAACAAGACACTAAACTCACGAAAAAAAATTAGAAATTGATAAAGAAAAATAATATTTTTGAAAAATTTTTGAAAAGGGAATAAAGGACTCAGAATTTAATGACTCTATAACAACAAAAATAAATTATTCCTAATCTAAGCAACAAAATAAACCTTTAGTTGTTCAAACTCGAATAATCCCCGGCAACGACGCCAAAAACTTGGTGCACGAAATTCTAATCCCAATATCAAAATCAAGATTTCTTATGATCTCGTACCACTAACCAGCAAGTGCACTGGGTCGTCCAAGTAATACCTTACGTGAGTAAGGGTCGATCCCACAGGGATTATTGGTTTGAAGCAAGCTATGTTTATTTTATTATTCTTAGTCAGGATATCAATTAAAATTATCAATTTGAATTATTAGAAAAATAAAAGAGTGTGAAATAATTACTTGTTGTGCAGTAATGGAAAATATGTTTGAGTTTTGGAGATGCTTTGTCCTCTGAATTCGTGTAACATAATGCTTCCTCACTTTCAAAAGTGCAAAGTTCCTTCCATGGCAAGCTGTGTGTAGGGGGATCACCGTTGTCAATGGCTACCGTCCATCCTCTCAGTGAAAACGTTCCAAATGCTCTGTCACAGCACGGCTAATCATCTGTTGGTTCTCAATCAGGTTGGAATAGAATCCAGTGATTCTTTTGCGTCTGTCACTAACGCCCAGCCTTCAGGAGTTTGAAGCTCATCACAGTCATTCAATCCTCGAATCCTACTCGGAATACCACAGACAAGGTTTAAACTTTCCGGATTCTCTTGAATGCCGCCATCAGTCTAGCTTATACCATGAAGATTCTGATGAAGGAATCTAAGAGATACTCATTCAATCTAATGTAGAACGGAGGTGGTTGTCAGGCACACGTTCATGGATTGAAGAAGGTGATGAGTGTCACGGATCATCACCTTCTCCATAATTAAGCGCGAATGAACATCTTAGATAGGAACACGCATGTTTGAAAGGAAAACAAAAATAATTGCATTAATTCATCAAGACGCTGCAGAGCTCCTCACCCCCAACAATGGAGTTTAGAGACTCATGCCGTCAAAGAGTATATAATTCAGATCTGAAAATGTCATGAGGTACAAAATAAGTCTCTAAAAGTTGTTTAAATAGTAAACTAGTAACCTAGGTTTATAGAAAATGAGTAAACTAAGATAATTGGTGCAGAAATCCACTTCTGGGGCCCACTTGGTGTGTGCCGGGGCTGAGACTTAAGCCTCTCACGTGCTTGGGCTGTTTCTGGAGTTGAACGCCAGGTTGTAACGTGTTTTGGGCGTTGAACTCCAACTTGTAACCTGTTTCTGGCGCTGGACGCCAGACTGCAACATGGAACTGGCGTTGAACGCCAGTTTACGTCATCTATCTTTGCACAAAGTATGGACTATTATATATTGCTGGAAAGCCCTGGATGTCTACTTTCAAACCCAATTGAGAGCGCGTCAATCGGACTACTGTAGCTCCAAAAGATCCATTCCGAGTGCAGGGAGGTCAGGATCCAACATCATCAGCAGTCTTTTTTCAGCCTAACTCAGATTTTTGCTCAGCTCCCTCAATTTCAACCAGAAAATACCTGAAATCACAGAAAAATACACAAACTCATAGTAAAGTCCAGAAATATGATTTTTGCCTAAAAACTAATAAAATTCTATTAAAAACTAATTAAAACATACTAAAATCTACATGAAATTACCCCCAAAAAGCGTATAAAATATCCGCTCATCAGCTTGCTGCCTACTATATTCCATGGGATGAATCTTATAGCCTTGTAATTCGCAATGTCTGCAAACCAAGGTGTTGTCCGGATGGCAAAGAGTTGCTCATCTAGGAAGGTTTCAGATACCTCAGTAGAGGGAAGAGATGTCCCTTCTACTGGTTCAATCCGAGATAAGTGGTCAGCTACTTGATTTTTAACCCTTTTCTATCTCTGATTTCTATATCAAACTCTTGCAGGAGTAGTACTGATGCCAGGGCATCTTGGCTAGTTTTACTAGCCATTTTTTGTATGCTTTAGGTTGGTTTCATGCATTTTCTTAGAAAATAAGTAAGTATTTGGTTGAAAATGCATTCATACCATGATTCAAGCAAATATTGTGAATTTTGAATGATTTCATGAGAATTATGCATGAATTGAATGATAAAATGGATGATGCATAATTTCATAATTAAGAGCAAGACTTTGATGAACTTTGTTTAATTGATTTCAAGTAACAAGAAGCAGAGAAGAGCCACGTTAGTGGCTACGTTAGTGCCACTAACGTGGCCATTAACGTGGAAGGAAGGAAAGTTTGCAACGTTAGTGGTAAATTTATCACCAATAACTCCTTCGAAAGCCATCATAACCCATGTTAGTTGCTACGTTAGTTACATCAACATGGGAACTAACGTGGAAGGAAAGGGAAGCTCCGACGTTAGTGGTAAAAGTAAACACCACTAACGTTCCAAAAGGCCACACATAGCCACGTTAAGAGTCACATTAATCCAATTAACGTGAACTCTAACGTGGAATAAGAAGAGATCGCCAACGTTAGTGACACTCACCTTTGTCACTAACACTGGACCAAGCCAAGATTTCCTATGTTAGTGGTCACGTTATGACCACTAACGTGAATGGTAACGTGAAGCAAGGGATGATATGCCAATGTTAGTGACACTAACCTTTGTCACTAACATTGGAGATGGCAAGCACACCCACATTAGTGGACACGTTAATGCCATTATCGTGAAACACTAACGTTTGGCATTTTGAAGCGTTAGTGACAAAGGTAAGTGTCACTAACACCCTCGAGCTTTGGCAATCCCACGTTAAGGGCCACGTTAGTTACACTAACATGGATCATTAACGTGGGAAAGAGGGACAAGGAGTAGTTTTATTGGTAAAAGTGAGTGCCAATAACGCTAGCGAAGGGCTAAGAGGCTACGTTAGTGGCCACGTTAGTTACACTAATGTGGGCAAAATCTCACCTGGCAGCATGACCATGCCTTCTTCAAACAAGAATAACTTGAGCCACAAAGCTCCAAATGAGGTGATTCCAGTGGCATTGGAAAGTAGGATTCCAGAGCTTTCCAAGAATATATGGCACTACATTGTGGACACTAAATTTGAGGGAGAAAACCTGCCCCGAAAGTGCAAAGATGAACATGGTATCAACCTATAGTAAGGCCAGCTGACCTCTTCACCTTCCAAGAAGTGTAACTCGAGCTGTAGAGCTCCAAATGATGCGCTTTTAATTGCGTTAGAAAGTAGACATTCAGGGATTTCCAACAATATATAATTGTATGGGGTGGACATTAAGTTTGAGCTCCAAAACCTGGCAATACTAATCCCCTGAACACTGACGTTATTGTGGCTAACATTTCCAATAACGCCAGCGACTATGCTAGCGACCTTGTCCACTTCAAAGGAGCATAACTTGAGTTATAGAAGCCCAATTTCAGTGATTTTAGTTGCGTTAGAAAGCTGACATTCAGAGCTTTCCAGCAATATATAATAGTCTATAGTGGGCATAAAATTGGAGCACAAACAATAGGCATCTTTTAAACCCCAAAAACACCAACTGGGTAGCAAGTGTGACGTTAGCCTCACTAACTTCAGCACTAACGCCACACTTGTAGCATTAGTGTGGCTAACAGTCGCACTAACAATTAGCACCTGGACCTCAACTTGATTCACTTCTCTTTCATGGACCATCCAACCTCAAGCAAGCAAGCCCACAAGTGTCAACCAATCAAGGCCACAAGAAGCATCTAGAATAGGAATTTTCATTTAATTGTAATTTGCTTTTAATTTTATTTTATTTTGTAATTTAGGAGAGCCTATATAAAGGCCTTAGTTTTAACAATTAAGGGGGACGGAAAATTAAAGGAAGGGGGAGAGAGTGAAGACCAATTCGAACTTCTGTGAATTGGCATACTCCAAAGAGAGTGGGTCTTCGGACCTCTCCCCTCCTACACTCTTCTTCCTTTTCTCTTTTTTCCTTTTCTTAGTAGAAGTTAAATTTTAGTTTGTACTTTTCATTTATGAACTTTGATGTTTCAATTTCAGTTTTAATCTTCATCTTTATTTTTCTGCACTTTCTTTCTTTTTCTATTTTGGTAGAGCAATGACTAACTAACTCTTTTCATTGGGTTAAGGAGCTCTGTTGTGATTTGATGGATCGATTATAGTTTTTATTCTTCTTCTTCTTTCTTTTCTCTTGATTTTACTAGAAAGCTTTCGTTCTTCAACTAATTGGTTAGTTGTCTTGGAAAAGAAACTCTCCATAATTGGATCTCCTCTGAGCCTTTGAAGATGGATGACAAGATCATGCTAGAAATGCTTTCTCATGTTGGATCAAATTGGGGTTTGGATGGATATAGTGACATATAATCCTACCAACACTTTGATTTGGAAATGCATGTGGTATAATCAGTAACCATACTTCATCTCTTCCCTTGAGCAATTAAATCAAGGAATTGGGCAATTGTTCAAGCTTAAAGAGATTAGATTACCAAGGAATTGGGATCCAATCACTTAAGATTGCCAAGGAGATCAATGAATGCATTGATTGAGGAAGAGATGAGAATGAACTTGATCCAGAGGATTGCAATATCTCTTGATCCCAATGTTCATTTTATTTTTAGTTCTTACATTTACTTTTCTTGCCATTTTACTTTTTTGCACTTTATTTCTTTCTTTACTTTTATGCCATTTACCTTTCTTGTTTCTCATCACTCCTTAAGGATTGTCTAACTAGGATAATCAAGTAACCATTGATTGCTTAATCTGTTAATCCCTATGGATTTGACCTCACTCTATTGTGAGTTTTTACTTGACGACAATTCGGTATACTTGCCGAGAGAGATTTGTTGAGAGACAAGTTTCCGTGCATCAAGTACCCATCTTATCAGCCTGGGCTTGGAACCTTGCTTGATGAGTAGATATTTGAGAGCAGCATGGTCAGTATAGATAATGACCTTAGATCCTATTAGATAGGATCTAATAGGATCTAAACTTGTCAAGGGCATACACCACTGCAAGTAATTCCTTCTCTGTAGTAGTATAGTTCTTCTGCGCATCATTTAAAACACGACTGGCATAATAAATGACATGCAAAAGTTTGTCATATCTCTACCCCAGAACTGCGCCAATGGCATGGTTACCGGCGTCACACATTAGTTCGAATGGTAAGTCCCAGTTGGGTGCAGAGATGATAGCCGCAGTGATAAGCTAGCTTTCAGAGTCTCAACGATCTGCAGACACTCTTGGTCAAAGACAAATAGAGTGTCAGTAGCTAGTAGGTTGCACAGGGGTTTTGCGATTTTGGAAAAATCTTTGATAAACCTTGATGAGCGGATAATTTATACGCTTTTTGGCATTGTTTTTAGGTAGCTTATAATAGGTTTTAGTTACTTTTTAGTATATTATTATTAGTTTTCATGCAAAAATCACATTTCTGGACTTTACTATGAGTTTGTGTGTTTTTTTGTGATTTCAGGTATTTTCTGGCTGAAATTGAGGGACCTGAGCAAAAATCTGATTCAGAGGTTGAAAAAAGGACTGCTGATGCTGTTAGATTCTAACCTCTCTGCACTCGAAGTGGATTTTCTGGAGCTAAAGAAGCCCAATTGGCGCGATCACAATTGCGTTGGAACGTAGACATCCTGGGCTTTCTAGCAATGTATAATAGTCCATACTTTGCCCGAGATTTGATGGCCCAAACTGGCGTCCAAACGCTACCCAAAGACTCTTTTTTGAAGTAAAACGCCAGAACTGGCACCAAAGCTAGAGTAAAACGCCAGAACTGGCACCCAAACTAGTGTTTAACTCCAGGAATAGAACAAGCACGTGAAAGCTAGGAAGCTAAGCCCAAACACTCACCAAGTGGGCCCTGGAAGTGGATTCTGCACTCTCTACATCTAGTTACTCATTCTCTATAAACCTAGGTTACTAGTCTAGTATAAAAACTACTTTTAGATATTCATTTTGTAACTTATGACATTTTTACATTCCGTATTGTACCTTTGATGGCATGAGTTTCTAAACCCCATGGTTGGGGTGAGGAGCTCTGTTGTGTTTCGATGAATTAATGTAATTACTACTGTTTTCTATTCAATCGCGCTTACTTCTGTTCTAAGATATTCACTCGTACTTCAATGTGATGAATGTGATGATCCGTGATACTCATCACCATTCTAAACTTATGAACGCGTGCCTGATAACCACTTCCATTCTACCTGCAACAGCTTGAGTGTGTATCTCTTGGGCTCCTGATTCACGAGTTTGATTGTCTCTCCTGACAACAGAGCATTCAATTTCGGGAGATCAGAACCTTCGTGGTAGAGGCTAGAATCAATTGGCATCATTCCTAAGATCTAGAAAGTCTAAACCTTATCTGTGGTATTCCAAGTAGGATCTGAGAAGGGATGACTGTGACGAGCTTCAAACTCACAATTGTTGGGCGCAGTGACAGTGTGCAAAAGGATCAATGGATCTTATTCCAACACAAGTGAGGACTGACAGATGATTAGCCATGTACATGGACCATTTTGACTGAGAGGACGGATGGTAGCCATTGACAACGGTGATCCACCAACATACAGCTTGCCATGGAAGGAGCCTTGCGTGTTTGAAGAAGAAGGCAGTAGGAAAGCAGAGATTTAGAGGGCAAAGCATCTCCGAAACCTCAACCTGTTCTCCATTACTGCATAACAAGTATTGTTTATTCCATGCTCTTTTATTTTTTTACAAATAAAACTATGAATTGTTATTGATATCCTAACTAAGAATAATAAGATAACCATAGCTTGCTTCAAGCCGGCAATCACTGTGGGATCGACCCTTACTCACGTAAGGTATTACTTGGACGACCCAGTACACTTGCTGGTTAGTTGTGCGAAGTTGCAAAGTGCAAATTTCTTGCACCAAACCTCTTGTAGAATCCTGCATGTCCCAGAAAACTTCTGATTCCTTTGACGTTAGTGGGTGGTGGTAATCGCTCAATTACCTCCACCTTAGCTTGATCCACTTCTATTCTCTTATTCGAAATCTGATGCCCAAGAACAATCCCTTCAGTCACCATCAAGTGGCATTTTTCCTAGTTTAAAACTAGATTTGTCTCTTGGCGTCGTTTGAGAACTAGGGCCAGATGGTCAAGGCAGGATTCAAATGAATCTCCAAAGACTGATAAGTCATCCATGAACACTTCAAGGAACTTCTCCTCTGGAAGGTGGCAGGTGCATTGCACAGGCCAAATGGCATCCGCCTATAAGCAAACACGCCATATGGGCATGTAAATGCTATTTTTTCTTGGTCCTGAGGATCCACTGCAATTTGATTATAGTCGGAATAGCCATCTAAAAAGTAGTAGAATTGATGGCCCACTAGTCTTTCCAGCATTTGATCTATAAATGACAAAGCTAAATGATCCTTTCTGGTGGAGTTATTGAGCCACCTATAGTCAATGCACATGCGCCACCATGTAACTATTATTGTGGGAATCAGTTCATTCTTTCCATTATGAACCACTGTCATGCCTCCCTTTTTGGGGACAACTTGGACAGGGCTCACCTAGAGCTTCCCTTTTTGTGTCTTTCCTTGTTTTTCTTGTGCATTTTCGAATTATTAGTGTCCAAAGTATAAAAATTTTTAAGTTTGGTGTCCTTTGTGTTTTTATTTTCCTAAAGATTTTCAAAAATTGTTCTTGGTGTTCATTTTGATCTTCAAAGTGTTCTTGGTGTTCATCTTGACATTCAAAGTTTTCTTGTTTGTTTTTTTTTGTTTTGATCTAAAATCCTAAGTTTAGTGTCATTTTATTATTTTTCTCTTTCCTCATTAAATTAAAAAATATCTTTTCTCTTTATTTTAATTGAATTTTCAAATTTTCCTTTTAAAAAAATTTTAGATTTTTATTTTAAAATTTTTATTTTTTTCTTATCTTAGTTTTAAATTTCAAAATTCAAATCTTTTTCAAAAATCATATATTTTTCAAAATCTTATCTTATCTTTTCTAATCTCAAATTTTAAAATCATATCTTTTTCAAATCTTTTCTTTTATTTATTTTCTTATAAGTATCTTTAATTTTAAGACATATCTTTTTCAAAACTTCCTAACCACTTTCTGTCTCTTCATTTTTTCGAAGATCATATCCAAAATTTTTCAAATCTTTTTAATTAATTAATTAGTTTAGTTTTCTAATTTCTTTTATTTCTTTTTCCCTTCCTAATTTTTGAAACTTATATTCAATTTTTTATTTATTTTATTTATTTTTTTTCCTTTTTATTTCAGTTTTCAAAAAAAAGAGAGAGAGAAAATTGTTTATTTGCAATTCACATCATCTCCCTTTCTCCATCATGGACCTAAGTGGAAATGAACAGTCCAGAAGGATTCTGGGGTCATATGCTAACACCATTACTGCTTCATATGGAAGTAGTATCTGTATACCCTCCATCAGAGCCAGTAATTTTAAGTTAAATCCTCAGCTCATTATCATGGTGCAACAAAATTATCAATATTCTGGTCTTCCACAGGAAGAACCTACTGAGTTTCTGGCACAGTTCTTACAAATTGCTGACACAGTACGTGATAAGGAAGTGGATCAGGATGTCAACAAATTATTACTGTTTCCATTTGCTATAACCAACCCAAGGCTAGCATAAGAACATGGAAACAATTGTCAGACAAATTCTTGAATCAATATTTTCCTCCAAAAAGGATGACACAATTAAGGCTGGACATCCAAGGCTTTAAATAAGAGGATAATGAATCTCTTTATGATGCTTGGGAGGGGTACAGAGAGATGCTAAGGAAATGCCCCTCTGAAATGTTTTCAGAATGGGTGCAGTTAGACATCTTCTACTACGGGCTTACAGAAAAGGCCCAGACATCTCTAGACCACTCAGCTGGTGGATCTATACACATGAGAAAGACAATTGAAGAGGCTCAAGAGCTCATTGATACAGTTTCCAAAAATCAGCATCTGTATTTAAATAGTGAATCTTTCATGAAAGAAGAAGCTAAAGCAGTATCCACTGAACTTAATCCTCCAGAACAGGTTGCTGAACTCAACCAGCAAATACTCCTTCTAACAAAACAATTAGCATAATTTAAAGAAATGTTACAAGATACTAAAAATGATAACAAAAATATAAAGGCACAATTGGATCAGACAAGACAGTAGTTATCTAAACAAATAATAGAAGAGTGCCAAGCTATTCAACTAAGGAGTGGAAAGACATTGAATATCTCAACTCAAAGTAGCAGAAAGCCAAGAAAGGAACACCTGACAGAGGATGACCAATTCACTGCCCAAAATCCCTCTGAGGACAATAAAAGCCCGAAGAGGAATGATTCTGGCGTTCAAACACCAAAAAAGGGCAGTAACCTGGCGTTAAACACCCATTCAGCTGCCAGTTCTGGCGTTCAAACGCCAAAAAAGGCAGCAACCTGGCATTAAACACCCATTCAACTACTAGTTCTAGCGTTCAAATGCCAGCAAAGGGTAGTAACCTAGCGTTAAATGCCCCCTCTGCATCCAATTTTAGCGTTCAAACGCCAGAAAAGGGCAGCAACCTGGCGTTAAACGCCCATTCAGCTGCCAGTTCTGGCGTTCAAACACCAGCAAAGGGTCAGACACCTACAAGTGCTGATAACAGCTCCCTTAAGCAGGCGTCTCCAACCACTTCTGTAGGACATAAACCTGCAGCAACTAAGGTTGAAGAATACAAAGCTAAGATGCCTTATCCTCAGAAACTCCACCAAGCAGAACAGGATAAACAATTTGCCCGCCTTGCAGACTATCTCAGGACTCTTGAAATAAAGATTCTATTTGCAGAGGCACTTGAGCAAATACCCTCTTATGCTAAGTTCATGAAAGAAATCTTAAGTCATAAGAAGGATTGGAGAGAAACTTAAAACGTTTTCCTCACTGAAGAATGCAGTGTAGTCATTCTGAAAAGCTTAGCAAAGAAGCTTAAAGATCCTGGAAGCTTTATGATACCATGCACATTAAAGGGTGCTTGTACCAAGACAACTCTATGTGATCTTGGAGAAAGTATCAACCTAATCCTTGCATCCACTATCAGAAAGCTTGGCTTGACTGAAGAAGTCAAACCAACCAGAATATGTCTCCAACTTGCTTATGGCTCCATTAAATTTCCATCAGGCGTAATTGAGGACATGATTGTCAAGGTTGGGCCATTTTCCTTTCCCACTGACTCTGTAGTGTTGGAAATGGTGGAGCACAAGAGTGCAACTCTCATTCTAGGAAGACCTTTCCTGGCAACTGGATGAACTCTCATTAACGTCCAAAAAGGGGAGGTGACCCTGAGAGTCAATGAGGATGAATTCAAGTTCAATGCTGTCAAAGCTATGCAGCATCCAGACACATCAAGTGACGGCATGAGCGTTGATATTATTGACTCCCTGGTGGAAGAGGTCAATATGACTGAGAGTCTCGAATCATAGCTAGAGAATATTTTTAAAGATGTTCAGCCTGATCTGGAGGAACCAGAGAAAATAGAAGAACCTCTGAAAACTCCTCAGGAAGAGGAGAAGCCTCCTAATCCTGAGCTCAAACCACTACCACCATCCTTGAAATATGCATTTCTGGGAGAAGATGATACTTTTCCGGTAATCATAAGCTCTGCTTTAGAGCCACAGGAAGAGCAAGCACTAATTCAGGTGCTAATGACACACAAGACAGCTCTTGGGTGGTTCATAAGTGATCTTAAGAGCATTAGCCCAGCAAGATGCATGCACAAGATCCTATTGGAGGATGATGCTAAGCCAGTGGTTCAACCACAGAGGCGGCTGAATCCAGCCATGAAGGAGGTGGTGTAAAAAGAGGTCACTAAATTACTAGAGGTTGTGATTATTTATCCTATTTCTGATAGCCCCTGGGTGAGCCCTGTCCAAGTCATCCCAAAGAAGGGAGACATGATAGTGATTCATAATGAGAAGAACGAACTGGTTCCCACAAGAACAATTACAGGGTGGCGTATATGTATTGACTACAGAAGACTCAATACAGCTACCAGAAAGGATCATTTTCCTTTACCATTCATAGACCAGATGCTAGAGAGATTAGCAGGTCATGATTACTACTGCTTTTTGGATGGTTACTCAGGTTACAACCAAATTACAGTGGATCCCCAGGACCAAGAGAAAGCAGCATTCACATGTACATCTGGAGTATTTGCCTACAGAAGGATGCCTTTTGGTCTGTGCAATGCACCTGCAACCTTTCAAAGGTGCATGCTCTCTATTTTCTCTGATATGGTGGAGAAATTTATGGAAGTCTTCATGGATGACTTCTCAGTATTTGGAGACTCATTCAGCTCCTGTCTTGACCATCTAGCACTTGTTCTGAAAAGGTGCCAAGAGACTAACCTGGTTTTAAACTGGGAGAAATGTCACTTCATGGTGACTGAAGAAATTGTCCTTGGGGACAAAATTTCAAACAAGGGAATAGAGGTGGATCAAGCTAAGATAGAGGTAATTAAAAAATTACCACCACGTACCAATGTTAAGGTGATGAGCGGATATTTTATACGCTTTTTGGGGGTAATTTCATGTAGATTTTAGTATGTTTTAATTAGTTTTTAGTAGAATATTATTAGTTTTTAGGCAAAAATCATATTTCTGGAATTTACTATGAGTTTTTGTGTTTTTCTATGATTTCAGGTAATTTCTGGCTAAAATTGAGGGAGCTGAGCAAAAATCTGAGTTAGGCTGAAAAAGGACTGCTGATGCTGTTGGATCCTGACCTCCCTGCACTCGGAATGGATTATTTGGAGCTACAGGAGTCCAATTGGTGCGCTCTTAACGGAGTTGGAAAGTAGACATCCAGGTATTTCCAGCAATATATAATAGTCCATACTTTGCGCGAAGATAGACGACGTAACTTGGCGTTGAACGCCAAGTACATGCTGCTGTCTGGAGTTAAACGCCAGAAACACGTCATGATCCGGAGTTGAACGCCCAAAAGACGTTATAACTTGGAGTTCAACTCCAAGAAAAGCCTCAGCTCGTGGATAGCTTTAGTCTCAGCCCCAGCACACACCAAGTGGGCCCCAGAAGTGGATTTCTACACCAATTATCTTAGTTTACTCATATTCTGTAAACCTAGGTTACTAGTTTACTATTTAAACAACTTTTAGAGACTTATCTTGTACCTCATGACATTTTCATATCTGAATTTTATACACTTTGACGGCATGAGTCTCTAAACTCCATTGTTGGGGGTGAGGAGCTCTGCAGCGTCTCGATGAATTAATGCAATTACTTTTGTTTTCCATTCAAACACGCTTGTTCTTATCTAAGATGTTCATTCGCGCTTAATTATGGAGAAGGTGATGATCCGTGACACTCATCACCTTCCTCAATCCATGAACGTGTGCCTGACAACCACCTCCGTTCTACATCAGATTGAATGAGTATCTCTTAGATTCCTTAATCAGAATCTTTGTGGTATAAGCCGGATTGATGGCGGCATTCATGAGAATCCGGAAAGTCTAAACCTTGTCTGTGGTATTCCGAGTAGGATTCTGGGATTGAATGACTATGATGAGCTTCAAACTCCTGAAGGCTGGGCGTTAGTGACAGACGCAAAAGAATCAATGGATTCTATTCCAACCTGATTGAGAACCGACAGATGATTAGCCGTGCTGTGACAGAGCATTTGGACCATTTTCACTGAGAGGATGGGAAGTAGCCATTGACAACGGTGACACCCTACATAGAGCTTGCCATGGAAGGAACCTTGCGTGTGGGAAAAGGATTTCAAGGAAAAGTTGAAATTCAGAGGACAAAGCATCTCCAAAACTCCAACATATTCTCTATTATTAAAGTAACAACTATTTATTTTATGCCCTTTTTACTTTATACGAGGCTAAAGAACCCTATTGGTATCCTGACTAAGATTAATAAAATAAACATAGCTTGCTTCAATCCAACAATCTCCGTGGGATTCGACCCTTACTCACGTAAGGTATTACTTGGACGACCCAGTGCACTTGCTGGTTAGTTGTGCGGATTGCAAAAAGTGTGATTGCAATTTCGTGCACCAAGTTTTTGGCGCCGTTGCCGGGGATTGTTCGAGTTTGAACAACTAAAGGTTTATTTTATTTCTTAGATTAGGAATAATTTATTTTTATTGTTATAGAGTCATTAAATTCTGATAGGATAGTTTCTTTTCAAAAAAATTTCTTTTCAAAAATATTATTTTTCTTAATTAATTGTTAATTTTTGTGAGTTTAGTGTCTTGTTCTAAGTTTGGTGTTAATTGCATATTTTATATTTTTCTCTAAATTTTCGAACTTGTGTTCTTTGTTCTTCATTGATCTTCAAGTTGTTCTTGTTTATTTTGCTTGTTTGATCTTGAGTTTTTCTTGTTTTGTGTCTTTTCTTGTTTTTCTTGTGCTTTTTCAAAACACTAACTTTCAAAAAAATTATACTTTTATCCATAAATATAATACATCTTTAAAACCAACATTGAAGTTACTGCCCAATTGGCTGGAGCATTAGGAGTTGTTCTTAATAATTGGGTATCTTCTTTAAAATCTTTTTCAAAAAAAAAATAATTTTTCTTGATTGAATCTTGTGCCAAACTCTAAGTTTGGTGTTTTCTTGTTAAGTTTTCTTTAATTTTCGAAAATTTGTCTTGGTTTTCTAAAAATTTTAAGTTTGGTGTTCTTTCTTTTGTTCTTGGTGTTCTTGTGAATCTTCAAGGTGTTCTTGAGTCTTTCTTGTGTTTTGATCTTAAAATTTTTAAGTTTGGTGTTCCTTAGTGTTTTCCTTCCAAAATTTTCGAAAATAAGGAGCATTAGATCTAAAAATTCTAAGTCTTGTGTCTTTTATGTGTTTTTCTCTTTCATCATAAAATTCAAAATTCAAAAAAATATATCTTTTCTAACTAATTTTAAACTATATTTTCGAAATTTTTATATAAAAATTCAGATTTCAATTTCAAAATTTTTCAATTCTTATATTTTTAAGTTTTAAAAAAAATTATATATATATATATATAAATTTAAAAAATTTTTATTTTGGTTTTGTTTTATTTTATTATTTCAAAAATTATTTTTATAATAAAATAGATAATATCAACATCCATATCATCTCCTTTATTCCATCATGGAACTAAGTGGGAATGAACAGTCCAGGAGGACTCTGGGGTCATATGCTAACCCCACTACTGCTTCATATGGGAGTAGTATCTGTATACCCTCCATTGGAGTTAGTAGCTTTGAGTTGAATCCTCAGCTCATTATCATGGTGCAGCAAAGCTGCCAGTATTCCGGTCTTCCACAGGAAGAACCTACAGAGTTTCTGGCACAATTTTTACAAATTGCTGACACAGTGCATGATAAGGAAGTAGATCAGGATGTCTACAGATTATTACTGTTTCTATTTGCTGTAAAAAGATCAAGCTAAGAGGTGGTTAAATAACCAGCCTAAGAACAGCATAAAAACATGGAAACAGCTGTCAGAAAAATTCCTGAGTCACTATTTCCCTCCAAAATGGATGACACAGCTAAGGCTAAGCATCCAAGGCTTCAAACAAGGAGATAATGAATCCCTTTATGATGCCTGGGAGAGATACAGAGAGATGCTAAGAAAATGCCCCTCTGAAATATTTTCAGAATGGGTGCAATTAGACATCTTCTACTATGGGCTTATAGAAAAAGCTCAGATTTCTCTAGATCACTCAGCCGGTGGATCTATACATATAAGAAAAACAATTGAAGAAGCTCAAGAGCTTATTGATACAGTTGCCAGAAATCAGCATATGTACCTAAGCAGTGAATCCTCCATGAAAGAAGAAGCTAAAGCAGTAACTGCTGAACTCAGTCCTGTGGATCAGGCTAATGAATTCAATCAGCAATTAGACTTTCTAACCCAGCAGCTAGCCGAATTCAAGGAAATACTACAGGAAACAAGAATGGCTAACAGGAATATGGAAGTATAGTTAAAGCAAACAGAAAGGCAACTGTCAAAACAAATAGCAGAAGAATGCCAAGCAGTTCAATTAAGAAGTGGGAAAACATTAAATACCTCACTTCAAAGCAGCAGGAAGCCAAGAATTGAACAAATGGCTACTAAAAATCCCTCTGAGGACAATCAGAGCCCAGAGAGGAATAAGGCTGGCGCTGAACGCCCAGACCATGCTCATTTCTGGCGTTCAAAGCCAGAAACAAGCATGAATCCGGCGTTGAACGCCCAAGGGAAGCATAGTTCTGGCGTTCAGACGCCAGTAACAGATAAGGAGTTGGCGTCTAACGCCACTCCAGCTTCCACCCCTGGCATTCAAACACCAGTGGGAGATCAATCACATACAAGTGCTGATAACAACCCTTCTAAAAAGGCTTCCCAACCCACTTCTACAGGTAATAAACCTGCAGCAACTAAGGTTGAGGAATACAAAGCCAAAATGTCTTATCCTCAAAAACTCCGCCAAGCGGAACAGGATAAGCAATTTGCCCGCTTTGCAGACTATCTCAGGACTCTTGAAATAAAGATTCCGTTTGCAGAAGCACTTGAGCAAATACCCTCTTATGCTAAGTTCATGAAAGAGATCTTGAGTCATAAGAAGGATTGGAGGGAGACTGAAAAAGTTTACCTCACTGAAGAATGCAGTGCAGTCATTCTGAAAAGCTTACCTGAGAAGCTTAAAGATCCCGGGAGCTTTATGATACCATGCACATTAGAGGGTACTTGTACCAAGCAAGCTTTATGTGATCTTGGGGCAAGTATCAACCTAATACCTGCATCTACTATCAGAAAGCTTGGTTTGACTGAAGAAATCAAACCAACCAGGATATCTCTTCAACTTGCTGATGGCTCCATTAAATACCCATCAGGCGTGATTGAAGACATGATTGTCAAGGTTGGGCCATTTGCCTTTCCTATTGACTTTGTGGTGCTGGAAATGGAGGAGCACAAGAGTGCAACTCTCATTCTAGGAAGACCTTTCCTAGAAACTGGCCAAACCCTCATTGACGTCCAAAAAGGGGAAGTAACCTTGAGAGTCAATGAGGAGGAGTTCAAGTTGAATGTTGTCAAAGCCATGCAACATCCAGACACCCCAAATGACTGCATGAGTGTTGATATTATTGACTCTCTGGTAAGAGAGGTCAATATGACTGAGAGTCCCGAATCAGAGCTAGAGGACATCTTTAAAGATGTTCAGCCTGATCTTGAGGAATCAGAGAGAATAGTAGAACCTCTGAAAATCCCTCAGGAAGAGGAGAAACCTCCTAAACCCGAGCTCAAACCATTACCAACATCCCTAAAATATGCATTCCTGGGAGAAGGTGATACCTTTCCTGTAATCATAAGCTCTACCTTAGAGCCACAGGAAGAGGAAGCACTAATTCAAGTGCTAAGGACACACAAGACAGCTCTTGGGTGGTCCATCAGTGATCTTAAGGGCATTAACCCAGCCAGATGCATGCATAAGATCCTATTGGAGGGTGACGCCAAGCCAGTGGTTCAACCACAAAGGCGGCTAAATCCAGCCATGAAGGAAGTGGTGCAGAAGGAGGTCACTAAATTACTAGAGGCTGGAATTATTTATCCTATTTCTGACAGCCCCTGGGTGAGTCCTGTCCAAGTTGTCCCTAAGAAAGGTGGCATGACAGTGGTTCACAATGAAAAAAATGAACTGGTTCCTACAAGAACAGTTACAGGGTGGCGTATGTGTATTGATTATAGAAGGCTCAATACAGCCACCAGAAAGGATCATTTTCCTTTACCATTCATAGACCAGATGCTAGAAAGACTAGCAGGTCATGAATACTACTGCTTCCTGGATGGATATTCAGGTTATAATCAAATTGCAGTAGATCCCCAAGATCAAGAGAAAACGGCATTCACATGTCCATCTGGAGTATTTGCATACAGAAGGATGCCATTTGGCCTGTGCAATGCACCTGCAACCTTTCAGAGGTGCATGCTCTCAATTTTCTCTGATATGGTGGAAAAATTTCTGGAAGTCTTCATGGATGACTTTTCAGTATTTGGAGACTCATTCAGCTCCTGCCTTAACCATTTAGCACTTGTTCTGAAAAGATGCCAAGAGACTAACATGGTTTTAAACTGGGAAAAATGTCACTTTATGGTGACTGAAGGAATTGTCCTTGGGCACAAAATTTCAAACAAGGGAATAGAGGTGGATCAAGCTAAGGTAGAGGTAATTGAAAAATTACCACCACCTGCCAATGTTAAGGCAATCAGAAGCTTTCTAGGTCATGCAGGATTCTATAGGAGGTTTATAAAGGATTTTTCAAAAATTGCCAAACCTCTGAGCAACCTGCTAGCTGCTGACACGCCATTTATCTTTGATAAAGAGTGTCTGCAGGCATTTGAGACTCTGAAAGCTAAATTGGTCACAGCACCAATCATCTCTGCACCAGACTGGACATTACCATTTGAATTGATGTGTGATGCCAGTGACCATGCCATTGGTGCAGTATTGGGACAGAGGCATGACAAGCTTCTGCACGTTATTTACTATGCCATTCATGTTTTAAATGACGCACAGAAGAATTACACAACTACAGAAAAAGAGCTGCTTGCAGTGGTTTACGCCATTGACAAATTTAGCTCCTATTTAGTAGGATCAAAAGTGATTGTGTACACTGATCATGCTGCTCTTAAATATCTACTCACAAAGCAGGATTCAAAACCCAGACTTATCAGATGGGTGTTGCTTCTGCAAGAGTTTGACATAGAAATAAGAGACAGAAAAGGGACAGAAAACCAAGTAGCAGATCACCTGTCCCGAATAGAACCAGTAGAAGGGGCGTCCCTCCCTCTCACTGAGATCTCTGAGACCTTTCCGGATGAGCAACTTTTTACCATCCAGGAAGTGCCATGGTTTGCAGACATTGCAAACTACAAGGCAGTAAGATTCATACCCAAAGAGTATAGTAGGCAGCAATCAAAGAAGTTGATCACAGATGCAAAGTACTATCTTTGGGATGAACCATATCTCTTCAAGAGATGTGCAGACGGAGTAATCCGTAGATGTGTGCCTAAGGAAGAAGCGCAGAAGATCCTATGGCACTGCCATGGATCATAGTATGGAAGACACTTTGGAAGTGAGCGAACAGCCACAAGAGTCCTCCAATGTGGCTTCTACTAGCCTACTCTCTATAAAGATTCCTGAGTGTTTGTACTTAATTGTGACAGTTGCCAAAGATCTGGCAATCTGCCTCACAGTTATGCCATGCCTCAACAAGGGATCTTGGAGATTGAGTTGTTTGATGTCTGGGGTATTGACTTCATGGGACCTTTCCCACCATCATACTCAAACACTTATATTCTGGTGGCAGTGGATTATGTATCCAAATGGGTAGAGGCTATTGCAACACCCACTAATGACACTAAAATAGTGTTAAAATTCCTCCAGAAACACATCTTCAGCAGATTTGGTACCCCTAGAGTATTAATCAGTGATGGGGGCACTCATTTCTGCAATAAACAACTTTACTCTGCTTTGGTTCGTTATGGAGTTAGCCACAGGGTAGCTACTCCATATCACCCAGAGACTAATGGGCAAGCTGAAGTCTCAAATAGAAAACTCAAAAGAATCCTGGAACGGACTGTAATTAACCATAGAAGGGATTGGGCAAGAAGCTTGGATGATGCTTTGTGGGCATACAGAACAGTATTCAAGACCCCTATAGAGACCTCTCCATACCAGCTTGTGTATGGAAAGGCATGTCACTTGCCAGTGGAACTGGAACATAAGGCCTACTGGGCAACCAGATTCCTGAACCTTGATGCCAAGTTAGCTGGAGAAAAACAATTGCTTCAGTTAAATGAGCTAGAAGAATTTAGACTCAATGCTACCGAGAATGCAAAAATTCACAAAGAGAAAGCAAAAAGATGGCATGATAAGAAATTGTCATCCAGAGTCTTTGAGCCGGGGCAGAAAGTTCTGCTATTTAATTCTAGGCTCAAATTATTCCCTGGGAAATTAAAATCCCGGTGGAGAGGTCCATATGTGATTACAAGTGTCTCACCATATGGATACGTAGAGCTTCAGGATAATGAATCTAACAAAAAATTCATTGTTAATGGACAGAGAGTTAAACATTATCTTGAAAGCAATTTTGAGCAAGAATGCTCAAAGCTGAGACTTGATTAAAAGCTCAGTAATAGTCCAGCTAACGACATTAAAGAAGCGCTTGCTGGGAGGCAACCCAGCCAATCACAAAATTTAGTTTTATTTGTTTTTGCTAATTAATTGATTTTTACATGTATATGTCAAAGTATCTTCAAGGTAAATTAGCAATTGATTAGATTCACAGAGTTACAAGGGAATTTGGAAGCTCACTGGCGTGAAAAAGCCAGTAAGAAACACTTTGGGCGTTGAACGCCCAAAAGAAGCACCCACTGGGCGTTCAACGCCAGTAAGGGTAGCCATCTGGGCGTTAAACGCCAGAAAGGAGCATCTTCTGGGCGTTGAACGCCAGAAAGAAGCACCTTCTGGGCGTTTAACGCCAGAACTACAGCATCCTGGGCGTTTAGAAAAACGGCTAGTGACAAAGGACTTCCTAGCGTTCAACGCCAGAAAGAAGCAACAGCTGGGCGTTGAACGCCCAGGAGAAGCAACAATTGGGCGTTAAACGCCCAAAACAAGCAGCATTTGGGCGTTTAACGCCAGGATGGTGGGGAGGAGGTAAAATTCATTTTTCTTCAAAAAAAATTTTAATTTTTATGTTTCAATTCATGATTTCTTGCATAAACATGTTTTAAAATATCATCCTTCAATTCCAAAAATTTTAATCCTAATTTCTAAAAACACTAATTTCTAAAATCCCTTTTTCAAAAATGTCAAATGTATCTTAATTCATAAACACAAATCTTTTTCCAATCCAAATCTTTTTCAAATCTTTTTCAACTCATCATATCTTTTGGATTTCGAAATTGCCTCTCCCTCTATTCCTCTCCTTTCCTTTCTTTTGCTTGAGGACAAGCAAACCTCTAAGTTTGGTGTGAGTTGCCATGATCACTGAGCTAAAACTCATCAAGATCATGGCACCTAAGGGAACAGGAAGAGCAAGGATGTGAACTGAAGGAACTAAAGCGTCAGAAGCTATTCCTTGAAGGACCAAGCACCCCACAGACTAGAGGAACATCCACTTCCCAAAATACAGGTTGTTAAGTTCTAATTTTAAGCTTTAACTATGTGATAGTATTTTTATAGAAATTTACCTTAGAAGTTATATAGGAGTAGTAGTAATTAGTATCTCTATTTTGATTTTATCTCCAATTAAGCTATAATTTATTTTTCTCATCATTATCAAACATGAATAAATTAGTAGATTCTTAGAATAAAGAGGCAATATTTTTTCGAGTTCTTAATAAGGAAAATTCTAATTATTTATATGTGGTGGCAATACTTTTTGTCTTCTGAATGAATGCCTGAACAGTGCATATTTTTGATATTGAATTTTATGAATGTTAAAATTGTTGGCTCCTGAAAGAATGATGAACAAGAGAAATGTTATTGATGATCTGAAAAATCATGAAATTGATTCTTGAAGCAAGAAAAAGCAGTGAAAAACAAGCTTGCGAAAAAAAAATTACAAGGAATCATTGGATCAAGAAAGGGAATAAAATCCAACAGCCCTTTAAAACCAAAAGGCAAGGGTGAAAAGGATCCAAGGCTTTGAGCATCAGTGGATAGGAGGGCCCAAGGAAATAGTTCCAGGTCTAAGCGGCTAAACCAAGCTGTCCCTAACCATGTGCTTGTGTCATGATGGTCCAAGTGAAAAGCTTGAGACTGAGTGGTTAAAGTCGTGATCCAAAGCAAAACGAGTGTGCTTAAGAGCTCTGGACACCTCTAACTGGGGACTCTAGCAAAGCTGAGTCACAATCTGTAAAGGTTCACCCAATCATGTGTCTGTGGCATTTGTGTATCCGGTGGTAATACTGGAAAACAAAGTGCTTAGGGCCACGGCCAAGACTCATAAAAGTAGCTGTGTTCAAGAATCAACATACTTAACTAGGAAAATCAATAATACTATCTGAATTCTGAGTTCCTATGGATGCCAATCATTCTGAATTTCAAAGGATAAAGTGAGATGCCAAAACTATTCAGAAACAAAAAAGCTACAAGCCCCGCTCATATAAATTAGAATCTGAGCTTCACTTAAAACTCGAAGATTTTATTACTCCTTAAATTCTTTTTATCCTATTTTGTTCATCTAGTTGCTTGGGAACAAGCAACAGTTTAAGTTTGGTGTTGTGATGAGCGGATATTTTATACGCTTTTTGGGGGTAATTTCATGTAGATTTTAGTATGTTTTAATTAGTTTTTAGTAGAATATTATTAGTTTTTAGGCAAAAAATATATTTCTGGACTTTACTATGAGTTTTTGTGTTTTTCTGTGATTTCAGGTAATTTCTGGCTAAAATTGAGGGAGCTGAGCAAAAATCTGAGTTAGGCTGAAAAAGGACTACTGATGCTGTTGGATCATGACCTCCCTACACTCGGAATGGATTATTTGGAGCTACAGGAGTCCAATTGGTGCGCTCTCAATGGAGTTGGAAAGTAGACATCCAGGGCTTTCCAGCAATATATAATAGTCCATACTTTGCGCGAAGATAGACGACGTAACTTGGCGTTGAATGCCAAGTACATGCTGCTGTCTGGAGTTAAACGCCAGAAACACGTCATGATCCGGAGTTGAACGCCCAAAAGACGTTATAACTTGGAGTTCAACTCCAAGAAAAGCCTCAGCTCGTGGATAGCTTTAGTCTCAGCCCCAGCACACACCAACTGGGCCCCAGAAGTGGATTTCTGCACCAATTATCTTAGTTTACTCATATTCTGTAAACCTAGGTTACTAGTTTACTATTTAAACAACTTTTAGAGACTTATCTTGTACCTCATGACATTTTCAGATCTGAATTTTATACACTTTGATGACATGAGTCTCTAAACTCCATTGTTGGGGGTGAGGAGCTCTGCAGCGTCTCGATGAATTAATGCAATTACTTTTGTTTTCCATTCAAACACGCTTGTTCTTATCTAAGATGTTCATTCGCGCTTAATTATGGAGAAGGTGATGATCCGTGACACTCATCACCTTCCTCAATCCATGAACGTGTGCCTGACAACCACCTCCGTTCTACATCAGATTGAATGAGTATCTCTTAGATTCCTTAATCAGAATCTTTGTGGTATAAGCCGGATTGATGGCGGCATTCATGAGAATCCGGAAAGTCTAAACCTTGTCTGTGGTATTCCGAGTAGGATTCTGGGATTGAATGACTGTGATGAGCTTCAAACTCCTGAAGGCTGGGCGTTAGTGACAGACGCAAAAGAATCAATAGATTCTATTCCAACCTGATTGAGAACCGACAGATGATTAGCCGTGCTGTGATAGAGCATTTGGACCATTTTCACTGAGATGATGGGAAGTAGCCATTGACAACGGTGACACCCTACATAGAGCTTGCCATGGAAGGAACCTTGTGTGTGCGAAAAGGATTTCAAGGAAAAGTTGAAATTCAGAGGACAAAGCATCTCCAAAACTCCAACATATTCTCCATTATTAAAGTAACAACTATTTATTTTATGCCCTTTTTACTTTATACGAGGCTAAAGAACCCTATTGGTATCCTGACTAAGATTAATAAAATAAACATAGCTTGCTTCAATCCAACAATCTCCGTGGGATTCGACCCTTACTCATGTAAGGTATTACTTGGACGACCCAGTGCACTTGCTGGTTAGTTGTGCGGATTGCAAAAAGTGTGATTGCAATTTCGTGCACCATAAGGCAATTAGAAGCTTTTTGAGACATGCAGGATTCTATAGGTGGTTTATAAAGGATTTTTTAAAAATTGCAAAACCTCTGAGCAATCTGCTAGCTACTGATACACCCTTTATCTTTAACACAGAGTGCCTACAGGCATTTGAGACTCTGAAAGCTAAGCTGGTCATAGCACCAATAATTTCTGCACCAGACTGGACATTACCATTTGAACTAATGTGTGATGCCAGTGACCATGTCATTGGTGCAGTATTGGGACAAAGGCATAACAAACTTCTGCACGTCATTTATTATGCTAGCCGTGTTTTGAATGATGCACAGAAGAATTACACAACCACACAAAGGAGTTGCTTGCAGTGGTTTATGCCATTGACAACTTCAGATCTTATTTAGTAGGATCAAAAGTGATTGTGTACACTGACCATGCTGCTTTTAAATATCTCCTCACAAAGCAGGATTCAAAACCCAGACTCATAAGATGGGTATTGCTTCTGCAAGAGTTTGATATAAAAATAAGAGATAGAAAAGGGACAGAGAACCAAGTAGCTGATCACCTATCTCGGATAGAACCAGTAGCAGGAGCGTCCCTCCCTCCTACTGAGATGTCTGAAACCTTTCCAGATGAGCAACTCTTTGCTATTCAAGAAGTACCATGGTTTGCAGACATTGCAAACTATAAAGCTGTGAGATTTATACCCAAAGAGTATAGTAAACAACAATCAAAGAAATTGATTTCTGATGCAAAGTACTACTTGTGGGATGAACCATATCTCTTTAAAAGATGTGCAGATAGAATAATCCGTAGATGTGTACCTAGAGAAGAGGCACAGAAGATCCTATGGCATTACCATGGATCACAATATGGAGGACATTTCGAAGGTGAGCGAACAGCCACTAAGGTCCTCCAATGTGGCTTCTACTAGCCTACTCTCTATAGAGACTTCCGAGAGTTTGTTCGTAACTGTGATAGTTCCCAGAGAGCTGGTAATCTGCCTCACAGTTATGCCATGCCTCAACAAGGGATCTTAGAGATTAAATTGTTTGATGTATTGGGTATTGACTTCGTGGGACCTTTCCCACCATCATACTCAAACACTTACATTCTGGTGGCAGTAGACTATGTATCCAAGTGGGTAGAGGCAATTACAACACCCACTAATGATACTAAGACAGTGCTGAAGTTCCTCAAGAAACATATCTTCAGCAGATTTGGTGTTCTTAGAATACTGATCAGTGATGGAGGCACTCATTTCTGCAATAAACAGCTTGACTCTGCTTTGGTCCGATATGGAATTAACCACAAGGTGGCAACTCTGTATCATCTACAGACAAATGGGCAGGCTAAAGTCTCAAATAGATAACTAAAATGAATACTGGAATGAACTGTAAGTGCCCGTAGAAGGGATTGGGCAAAAAGCTTGGATGATGCTCTGTGGGCATACAGAACAGCATTCAAGACTCCTATAGGGATCTCTCCATACCAGCTTGTATATGGCAAGGCCTGCCATTTGCCAGTGAAATTGGAACACAAGGCCTACTGGGCAACCAAGTTCCTAAACCTTGATGCCAAGGTAGCTGGAGAGAAAAGATTACTCCAGTTGAATGAGCTAGAGGAGTTCAGACTCAATGCTTTCGAAAATGCAAAAATTTACAAGGAGAAAGTGAAAAGGAGGAATGACAAGAAGCTGTCATTTAGAGTCTTTGAGCCAGGACAGAAGGTTCTACTGTTTAACTCTAGGCTCAGATTGTTCCCTGGGAAATTGAAATCCCGGTGGAAGGAACCATATGTGATTACAAGTGTGTCACCATATGGATATGTAGAGCTTCAGGATATTGACTTTGACAAAAAGTTCATTGTTAATGGACAGAGAATCAAGCATTATCTTGAAGGCAATGTTGATCAAGAATGCTCAAGACTGAGACTAGATTAAAGCTCAGTCCTGTCAAGCTATTGACATTAAAGAAGCGCTTATTGGGAGGCAACCCAATTTTATTTATCTATGTCTATGTTTTCTTTAGGTTGATGATCATGTGGAGTCACAAAAATAGATGCATAGTTAAAGCGGAATTAAAAACAGCATCAAAAATAGCACAACCAGGAGGACAGGCCTACTGGCGTTTAAACGCCAGTAATGATAACAGAATGGGCGTTTAACGCCAATCCTGGCAGCATTTTGGGCGTTAAACGCCAGAACTGGCAGGCAGACTGGCGTTTAACGCCAGAAATGGACAACAGACTGGTGTTTAATACCAGATAAGGCACCCAGAGGGCATTTAGACGCCAGAAAGGTGCAGGGATGAGAATTCCTTGACACCTCAGGATCTGTGGGCCCCACAAGATCTCCACCTACCCCAACTCTCTCTCTCCTCTTCACACCCTTCCATAACACCATACCCCAAACACCTATCAAATCCTACCCTCTTTCCCATTATCTCTATACCACTCACATCCATCCACTATTTTCCATAAAACCCACCCACTTACACAACTCCATCTCCTCCATCTCTTCTTCCTCTAATCCTTTCTTTCTTTTTTGCTCGAGGACGAGCAAAGCTTTTAAGTTTGGTGTGGAAAAGCTCAACTTTTTGTTTTTCATAACCATTAATAACACCTAAGTCCGGAGAAACATCTAGGAAGAGGTAAGGGAAAGCAGTTGCTTCCAACTCCGAGTCATGGGAGATGGAGAGATTCATCTCAAAAGCCCATCACTAGAAAGAGGATGAAGCAAACAAGAGAGCCCACTCATGGACCTCACCAAGAGCAATCCATCATCCTCCATGAAATTAGAGAGGACCAAAAGGCCATGAGAAAGGAGCAACAAAGGCAAGGAAGATATATAGAGGAGCTCAAACACTCCAAAGGATCTTCAAGAGGAAGAACTAGCCACTATCACTAAGGTGGACCCGTTCTTTAATCTCCTTGTTTATTTTATTTTTTGTTTTTCGAATTTTATGCTTTATGTCTTGTCTATGATTGTGTCTTTGTTACACGATCATTAGTGTCTAGTATCTATGTCTTAAAGCTATGAATAATTCCATGAATCCTTCACCTTTCTTAAATGAAAAATGCTTTTAATTACAAAAGAACAAGAAGTGCATAATTTAGAAATTTATCTTGAAAATTAGTTTAATTATTTTGATGTGGTGACAATATTTTTTGCTTTCTGAATGAATGCTTGAACAGTGCATATTTTTTATAGTAAAGTTTATGAATGTTAAAATTGTTGGCTCTTGAAAGAATAATGAAAAAAGAGAAATGTTATTGATAATCTGAATAATCATAAAATTGATTCTTGAAGCAAGAAAAAGCAGTGAAAAACAAAGCTTGCGAAAAAAAAAAGAAAAAAATGGCGAAAAAGAAAAAGCAAGCAGAAAAAGCCAATAGCCCTTTAAACTAAAAGGCAAGGGTAAAAAGGATCCAAGGCTTTGAGCATTAATGGATAGGAGGGCCCAAAGGAATAAAATTCTGGCCTAAGCAGCTAAATCAAGCTGTCCCTAACCATGTGCTTGTGTCATGAAGGTCCAAGTGAAAAGCTTGAGACTGAGTGGTTAAAGTTGTGATCCAAAGCAAAAAGAGTGTGCTTAAGAACTCTGGACATCTCTAACTGGGGACTTTAGCAAAGCTGAGTCACAATCTGACAAGGTTCACCCAGTTATATGTTTGTGGCATTTATGTATCCGGTGGTAATACTGGAAAACAAGATGCTTAGGGTCACGGCCAAGACTCATAAAGTAATTTTGTTCAAGAATCAACATACTGAACTAGGAGAATCAATAACACTATCTTAATTCGGAGTTACTATCGATGCCAATTATTCTGAACTTCACAGGATAAAGTGAGATGCCAAAACTGTTGGAAACAAAAAGCTACTAGTCCCGCTCATCTAATTGGAGCTAAGCTTCATTGATATTTTGGAATTTATTGTATATTCTCTTCTTTTTATTCTATTTTACTTTCAGTTCCTTGGGGACAAGCAACACTTTAAGTTTGGTGTTGTGATGAGCGGATAATTTATACGCTTTTTGGCATTATTTTTAGGTAGCTTCTAATAGGTTTTAGTTACTTTTTAGTATATTATTATTAGTTTTCATGCAAAAATCACATTCTGGACTTTACTATGATTTTGTGTGTTTTTCTGTGATTTCAGGTATTTTCTGGCTGAAATTGAGGGACCTAAGCAAAAATCTGATTCAGCGTCTGAAAAAAGGACTGCTGATGCTGTTGGATTCTGACCTCCCTGCACTTGAAGTGCATTTTCTGGAGCTACCGAAGCCCAATTGGCTCGCTCTTAATTGCGTTGGAAAGTAGACATCCTGGGCTTTCCAGCAATGTGTAATAGTCCATACTTTGCCCGAGATTTGATGGCCCAAACTGGCATCCAAACGTCACCCAGAGACCCTTTTCTGGAGTAAAACGCCAGAACTGGCACCAAAGCTGGAGTAAAACGCCAGAACTGGCACCCAAACTGGTGTTTAACTCCAGGAATAGCACAAGCACGTGAAATCTAGGAAGCTCAGCCCAAACACTCACCAAGTGGACCCTGGTAGTGGACTTCTGCACTCTCTACATCTAGTTACTCATTCTCTGTAAACCTAGGTTACTAGTCTAGTATAAAAACTACTTTTAGAGATTCATTTTGTAACTTATGACATTTTTACATTCCTTATTGTACCTTTGATGGTATGAGTCTCTAAACCCCATGGTTGGGGGTGAGGAGCTCTGCTGTGTTTCGATGAATTAATGTAATTACTACTGTTTTCTATTCAATCGTGCTTGCTTCTGTTCTAAGATATTCACTCGTACTTCAATGTGATGAATGTGATGATCCGTGACACTCATCACCATTCTCAACTTATGAACACGTGCCTGACAACCACTTCCGTTCTACCTGCAACAGCTTGAGTGTGTATCTCTTGGGCTCCTGATTCACGAGTTTGATTGTCTCTCCTGACAACAAAGCATTCAATTTTGTGAGATTAGAACCTTCGTGGTAGAGGCTAGAATCAATTGGCAGCATTCCTGAGATCCGGAAAGTCTAAACCTTGTCTGTGGTATTTCAAGTAGGATCAAGGAAGGGATGATTGTGACGAGCTTCAAACTCACAATTGTTGGGCGCAGTGACAGTGTGTAAAAGGATCAATGGATCTTATTCCAACACAAGTGAGGACCGACAGATGATTAGCCATGTACATGGACCATTTTGACTGAGAGAATGGATGGTAGCCATTGACAACGGTGATCCACCAACATACAGCTTGCCATGGAAGGAGCCTTGCGTATTTGAAGAAGAAGGCAGTAGGAAAGCAGAGATTTAGAGGGCAAAGCATCTCCGAAACCTCAACCTGTTCTCCATTACTGCATAACAAGTATTGTTTATTCCATGCTCTTTTATTTTTTTACAAATAAAACTAAGAATTGTTATTGATGTCCTAACTAAGAATAATAAGATAACCATAGCTTGCTTCAAGCCGGCAATCTCCGTGGGATCGACCCTTACTCACGTAAGGTATTACTTGGATGACCCAGCGCACTTGCTGGTTAGTTGTGCGGAGTTGCAAAGTGTGATTGCAAATTTCGTGCACCAAACCTCCTGTAGAATCCTGCATGTCCCAGGAAACTTCTGATTCCTTTGACGTTAGTGGGTGGTGGTAATCGCTCAATTACCTCCACCTTAGCTTGATCCACTTCTATTCTCTTATTCGAAATCCGATGCCCAAGAACAATCCCTTCAGTCACCATTAAGTGGCATTTTTCCTAGTTTAAAACTAGGTTTGTCTCTTGGCATCGTTTGAGAACTAGGCCCAGATGGTCAAGGTAGGATTCAAATGAATCTCCAAAGACTGAGAAGTCATCCATGAACACTTCAAGGAACCTCTCCACCATATCAGAGAAGATGGAGAACATACACCTCTGGAAGGTGGCAGATGTATTGCACAGGCCAAATGGCATCCACCTATAAGAAAACACGCCATATGGGCATGTAAATGCTATTTTTTCTTGGTCCTGAGGATCCACTGCAATTTGATTATAGCCGGAATAGCCATCCAAAAAGTAGTAGAATGGATGACCCGCTAGTCTTTCTAGCATTTGATCTATAAATGGCAAAGCTAAATGATCCTTTCTGGTGGCGTTATTGAGCCTCCTATAGTCAATGCACATGCGCCACCATGTAACTATTATTGTGGAAATCAGTTCATTCTTTCCATTATGAACCACTGTCATGCCTCCCTTTTTGGGGACAACTTGGACAGGGCTCAACCAGGGGCTGTCAGAAATGGGATAAATAATCCCAGCCTCCCATAAATTTGTGACATCCTTCTGCACCACTTCCTTCATTGCTAGGTTCAGTCGCCTTTGTGGTTGTACCATTGGTTTGGTGTCATCCTCCAGTAGGATCGTGTGCATGCATTGGGTTGGGCTGATGCCCTTAAGGTCACTTATTGTCCACCCAAGAGCTGTCGTGTGTGTCTTTAGCCCTTCAATTAGTGCTTTTTCTTCCTGTGGTTCTAAGGCAGAGCTTATGATCACAGGATAAGTATCCCCATCTCCAAGAAATGCATATTTCAAGGAGGATGGAAATGGCTTGAGCTCGAGTTTAGGAGGCTTGTCCTCATCCTTAGGAGTTTTTAGAGGCTCCTTTATTTCCTCTGGCTCCTCTAACTCAGGCTGAGCATTGTAAAAGATGTCGTTCAGCTATTCTTTGAGTCTCTCAACCATATTACTTCTTCCACCAGGGAGTCAATGATATCAATACTCATACACTCCTCTGGAATGTCTGGATACTGCATGGCCTTGACAGCATTTAGTACGAACTCATCTTCATTGACTCTTAGGGTTACTTCCCCTTTCTGAACATCAATAAGAGTCCGCCTTGTAGCTAGGAAAGGTCTTCCTATGATGAGAGTTGCACTCTTGTGCTCATCCATTTCCAGCACCACCAAATCTATGGGGAAAGTAAAGGGTCCAACCCTAACAATCATGTCTTCAATCACAGCTGATGGAAGCTTAACAGAGCCATCAGCAAGTTGAAAGCTGACGTTAGGATTTTTGCTAGTAAAGAATTTATAAAAATAGTCGCGTTGTAAGTATAGCTTATAAACCAACAGAAAATCCTTTCGTACAAACATTTGGTTGTCACAAGTAACAAACCCAATAAAATTTATAAACTGAAGTATTCAAACCTCGGGTCGTCTTCTCAAGAAATTGCAGGGAGGTGTGTTTTATTATTGGTTATGGAAAATAGTGTTTTGGGTTTTGAAAAGGGCTTTGAGCAAGAGAAATGGGTTGCAGAAATTAATAAATTAATAATGAAGAAATCTCTTGGCAAGGTGTGAAAACTGGAAGTCCTATCCTAGTTATCCTTATCAATGGTGATGAGAATTGTACTTTTGCTCCCACTAAGTCAACCTCTAACTATGAAGGTCAGTTAAGTGGACAAATTAATTTAACACCTAAAGTCCTAGTCAACTCCTTAAGTAAAGACTAGAGTTATAGGAATCTAAATTAATCAGCAAAGATAATAATTATCAATCACAATGAGTTTGACAACTCAAGAGTTACCAATTAATCAACTAAAGCCAAAAGGAAAAAATCTAAATTATTTACAATAAATAGAAGAAAGCAATTATGAGTCTAAAATACCTCAAAAAGTGTATTAATTAAGAAAATCATAATATGAATTGTCCATAAGCCAATTTGGCAACATAAATAATTATCAAATAAGAGAAGTCAAAATAAAAGAATATTGAACCTGATATGAAGATGAGATAATCCTAATCCTAATAGAAATCCTAATCCTAAATCCTAAGAGAGAGGAGAGAACCTCTCTCTCTAAAAACTACATCTAAATCCTAAAACTATGTATGAATGTATGTTGTATCATGTATCTAGTATGGATGCATTCCCCCACTTTATAGTCTCTAATTTGTGTTTTCTGGGCCGACAATTAGATCAAAAACAGCCCAGAAATCACTGCTGGTTCGTACAGGTCGCGGCAAAGTGACGCGGAGGCGTCGTCCACGCGTTTGCGTGGATTGAAGTTCGCAGATGCGACGTGGGCGCGTCATCCACGCATTCACATCGCCTAACTTCAAGGCAGCTATGGAAAATTATATATCGTTGGGAAGCTGCGGATGTTAGCTCTCCAACGCAACTAGAACCGCGTCATTTGGATCTCTATACCTCAAGTTATGGTCGATTTAGTACCAAGAGGTCAGGCTGGACAGCTTTAGCAGTTCCTTCAGTTCCTTGTATTCCTTCCAGTTTTGCATCCTTCCTTTCCATCCTCTAAGCCATTCCTGCCCTTTAATCTCTGAAATCACATAACACACATATCAAGGCATCGAATGGTAATAAGAGAGAATTAAACATAGCAAAATTAAGACCAAAGAAGCATGTTTTCAATCATAGCACAGAATCAGGAAGGAAAATGTAAAACATGCAAATCATATGAATAAGTGGGTAAAGAGTTGATAAAAACCACTCAATTGAGCACAAGATAAACCATAAAATAGTGGTTTATCATCCTCCCCACACTTAAACATTAGCATGTCCTCATGCTAAGCTCAAGAGAAGCTATAAAGGAGTGAAGAGGAATGATAGAGAGTATGCAATGCAACCTATCTATGTGAATGCAACTACATGCAAAATGTTTCTATCTACTTGGTTAAAAGTAAATAAGTTCTCCAAGACAAATATGAACCAAATTCCACTAATCCAAATTGTAAAATAAAAAGCAAGTAAACTTGTAAGAAGATAGCTCATGAAAGCAGGGAACATAGAATCAAGCATTGAACCCTCACTGGTAGTGTATATCACTCTAATCGCTCAAGTGTCAAGGGTCAATCACTCTACTTTTCCCTAATCGTGCTTTCTAAACCTTGTTTCTCATCTAACCAATCAACAAATATTTAGCATACCAATGCAAACATCATGAAGTCTTTTCAGGGTTGTAATGGGGCTGAGGTAAAGGTAAGGATATATATATATATATATATATATATATATATATATATATATATATATATATAAGGCTAAGTGAGCTAACAAAGTGAATCCTTGATTACTCTAAGATCTCACCTAACATATACATACTTTATACAATTTAAAATGCATTACCTAGCTACCCAAATTTTTCCACTTTTGTATTATATGCTCATGTATTAAACTTATTTTTGAATTTTGTCCCATGTGCATTGATTCTTTTTATTTTGCATTTGGGGTAATATATTTTTTTTGTATCCCCTTATTTAATTACTTAAATTTTTTTATTATTTTATTTATTTATTTATTTTTCAATGCACATGATAATTTAATTATTTTGATTTCACATGAGCATGCTTTCCAAATTTTTCAAATAACTTATTCAATTTAATTCCCTACTTTTTTTATATAATCCCATGTTCCCATAAAATTTTTCACACTTAAATTATACACAATATCTATCTTAAGCTAACCAAAGATTCAACTTGGGATTTTTATTTTATTTTTTTGCTTAAAGCTAGTAATATGGTTATGAAATAGAAGGGGGTTAAATGGCTCAAGGGGGCTAACAAAGATGGCATAAAAGGTAGGTTTATTTGGGATAAGTGAGTAAAAATACAAATAATGGCCTCAATCATATGCAAGCATGTAAATATACCAAACAATGAACATATAGATTGGAACAAAATCTAGATTGCAGTTATAGAGAAGGAAACACACAAGAATAAAATATTTATGGTTAAATAATGTAACCATGTAAATAAGCTCAAAATCTCACAGGTTGTGTGTTCTTTGACTCAAAAACCATGTTCCAAATACAACTTCCAATCAAATTTAACACATAAAAAATTTTAATTTTTTTATTTAAATTAGTGAAAATTTTCAAAAATAGGGTCTTAAAAAGAAACTTATTATTTTTCAACCAAGTAGTACTTAAATGCAAACAATCAACTATACATGCAATCTATTATGCAATGCAACAATGAACAGGCAAAGAAAATAGAATATTGGTGTTGAGAAGAGAATAACTAACCCGTGGAGATCGGTATCGACCTCCCCACACTTAAAGATTGCACCGTCCTCGGTGCATGCTAAGATATACAAGTGGACGGACTGCTCCAATTGATGTCTTTCTCTATAGATTGTGCAGATTGACTTTCCTATCTCCCCATTAAGAAGCTTTTTCTCTCTCTTCGTGGTGGCCATCCTGAAAGAAGAGAAAAAAGAAGAAAAGCAACCCAAAAATGAAGATAAGAACATAAATAAAATATGGGTGTTAATGCCAAATAATAAAGGTCTCAATTACATGGTAGCTACAACATGCAGGTGAGAAAATAGTGGAAGTAAATGGCATATCAATAGTGCAAAAGTTGCAACAATGGGAAAGAGAGTGTGGGTAATGCAAGAAAGTGTAAGTGCATATCAATGCAAAAGGAATATCAGTATTATAAAAATTAGCATTGACTTAAGAATAATACCCAATCAGAATAAAACAAGTCATGAAGCACCAGAATAATTCAAGAAAAGATGCAATAGTTGAAAAAGAGAATTTTAACACCAATGGAAAAGAAAAAGAAAGTAAGAAAGGAGGAAGAAAGAAATAAGAAGGGAAAGAAGAGTTATGATTTGGGAAAGAAAAGATAAAATATTTGGCTGATTTGGATAAGCTGTGCAGCGCAGGCGACGCGAGCACGTGGGGCGCGTGGTCGCGTGGATAGCGCTTCGATGAAGTGACACGAACGCGTAGGTCACGCGTTCGCGTGAAGTGATTCATGCCTTCAGCGCGAGTGCAGCCTCGCGGCCGCACAACTCTTTGGTGAAAAGCCCATTTTGCCAAAACTTTGGGTCACACGACCGTGTGGTGGACGCGATCGCGTAGATGGCCTTGTTTAATGAACGATGTGGACGCGTAGGGCACGCGTTCGCGTGGTAGGGCTTGTGCTGCTAGCACGAGTCCAGCCCAATTCCAGCTCAACTTTCGGCCATACACCCTTATACGTCGATTTACAGGGCACGCGTTCGCGTGGCTGACGCGGACGCATGGGAGGCATTTTTCCCACATAACGTGGACGCGTCAGCGACGCGGTCGCGTGGGTCAAATTGTGCCAAAGGCACACCTCCAGCCACACTTTTGCATGACTCTCTATTTCTTTCTTCTCGTTTCTAAGGCACCTACGATGCGGACGCGTCATTGACGCTGTCGTGTCGCGTGCTCTCTTTTTTTATAATAATGCAGTATGCAGAATGCAATGCTAACATGAATGTTATGCAAAATTCCAGGTTCAATCAAAACTCAAAAACAAACAAAACAGACTAGAATTAAAACTGAAGAGGGACGATCATACCATGGTGGGTTGTCTCCCACCTAGCACTTTTAGTTAAAGTTCTTAAGTTGGACATTTGGTGAGCTCCTTGTCATGGTGGCTTATGCTTGTACTGATCCACGAATCCCCACCAATGTTTGTACTTCCAATAGCCTCCGGGATCCCGAACTAGGCACAGAAAGCCTTCAAGCAAGTTAAAGCAAGTGACAAGGCCCCAAGAGTGTTGATTGCATGAATGAATTCTGGGGTTCCAAACCTTGCTTTTGTACCCATCTTCTTGTTGATTTTTATGATTCCATCCGGGTAGCAAGCAATCTGAATTCTCACCAAAGCGGCCAAACAGCTTCCTAGACCCATTCAGTTGAGCTTTACACCAACCCTTGCATTTAAACCTTGAGCACACAACCATGTTGAACCTTGCTTGACAACTTCTACCACTGACCATCTTCCTCGTACTCTTTATGCCACAAAGAGCTCTAAGTTGACCATCCGTCTCTAGTAGCCCATATTCAAGTGGAATTAGAAAGCTAAAGGATATGAATTTTACCCACTTGAATGTTGTGAAGGATGATGGCAACTTAGGGGGAGGGGTTTCTAATGAACTTGCAAGCTCTACTCCTTTGTGTTCTTCTTTGACAACTACCACCTCTTTGCAAGCTTCTTCAATATCAACCTCTTCTTCTTGGTGGCTTTCTTCCACTTCAATCTCTTCTTCATTGCTCACCAAGGGCATGGGAGGTTGTGCCTCGTCTTTTTTAATCTCCATGTCAAGTCCAATGGGAGAGGATACAAATGTAGATAAGAATTCATCAATGATCGAATCCATCTCTTGACCATCCCTTTCAAAGTCTTCAATCATGAGATGCCTTGGAAGTTGTACACCTTCCTCAACATCAGTTTCAAATGTCTTTGAAGGAGGTTCTATAACTTGACTTTTCCATGGAGGTTCAGCATCTCTGAAGTCTTACCACTTCTTCCTCTTCAATGGCAGGCGTAGCTTCTTCCAATTGTTCCAATACAAAGTCGTGCTACCCACTGTCCACTGGAGTTTCCAACTTCTCCTTCATGCCACGTTCTTCAGTAGATTCTCCACATGAAGCCATGGGGGTTCCTTGAATGTCCGAACGTCAGGAAGGTAATCGAATTATCGCTTGATCCAGTTGGCGAAGGTTGCATGAAGTTTTTCCATTGTTTCCTTGAGACGATCCCTTGATTCTTATTGCGCTCGGCTATCATAAGTAGGATCATAGTGCTCTTGGATTGATGGATATGGAGATGATGAATATTAAGGTGGTGGTTCTTGGGAGTAATTAGGTTGGAATTGGGGTGGTTTTATATATGGTTCATATGGCTCATAAGGTGGTTGGTATGGTGGTTGAGGGTTAGGATTATATGAGGTTGTTTGGTAGTAAGGGGCTTGTGAGTATGGTGGTCCAAAGTCATGTTGAGGAGGGGGTTCATAGGCATATGGTGGTGGTTGTTGATAATCAAAAGAGTGATCACCATAGCCATTGCCTTGATATGTATCACAGAATGGTTGTTGATAGTCCATTGGAGATGGTTATTGCCATGAGAGTTGATCAAATCTTTGTGGCTCCCCCATCTTTGATTCTTCCAACCTTGATGCCTGTTCTCATTATAGTTCCCATTCCTAACAACAACATTGGAATCAAACTTGAAGCCAGAGGGGTGAAAGTTCATAGTAGTAGGAGAAAATAAAAATAAAAACTAATAAAAAGAAAATATTTTGAAAAAGATATGATTTTTGAAAAAAAATAAGATAAGATTTTGAAAAAGATAATTTTTGAAAAAAAAATTGAATTTTGAAAAATAAGATAAGATAAGATAAAAATCTGAAATTTTGTTTTGAAAAATATTTACAATAATCAATAATAAGGCACACGTTTGCAATTCCCCGGCAACGGCGCCATTTTGACGTTAGGATTTTTGCTAGTAAAGAATTTTATAAAAATAGTGGTGTTGTAATTATAACTTCTAAACCAACAGAAAATCCTTTCGTACAAACGTTTGGTTGTCACAAGTAACAAACCCAATAAAATTTATAAACCGTAGTATTCAAACCTCAGGTCGTCTTCTCAAGAAATTGTAGGGAGGTGTGTTTTATTATTGGTTATGGAAAATAGTGTTTTGCATTTTGAAAAGGGCTTTGAGCAAGAGAAATGGGTTGCAGAAATTAATAAATTAATAATGAAGAAATCTCTTGGCAAAGTGTGAAAACTGGAAGTCCTATCCTAGTTATCCTTATCAATGGTGATGAGAATTGTACTTTTGCTCCCACTAAGTCAACCTCTAACTATGAAGGTCAGTTAAGTGGACAAATTAATTTAACACCTAAAGTCCTAGTTAACTCCTTAAGTAAAGACTAGAGTTATAGGAATCTAAATTAATCAGCAAAGATAATAATTATCAATCACGATGAGTTTGACAACTCAAGAGTTACCAATTAATCAACCAAAGCCAAAAGGAAAAAATCTAAATTATTTACAATAAATATAAGAAAGCAATCATGAGTCTGAAATACCTCAAAGTGTATTAATTAAGAAAATTATAACATGAATGGTCCATAAGCCAATTTGGCAACATAAATAATTATCAAATAAGAGAAGTCAAAATAAAAGAATATTGAACCTGATATGAAGATGAGATAATACTAATCCTAATAGAAATCCTAATCCTAAATCCTAAGAGAGAGGAGAGAACCTCTCTCTCTAAAAACTACATCTAAATCCTAAAACTATGTATGAATGTATGTTGTATGATGTATACAGTATGGATGCATTCCCCCACTTTATAGCCTCTAACCTGTGTTTTCTGGGCCAAGAACTGGATCAAAAACAGTCCAGAAATCGCCGCTGGTTCGTACAGGTCGCGACAAAGTGACGTGGAGGCGTCGTCCATGCGTTTGCGTGGATTGAAGTTCAAGATGCGATGCGAGCGCGTCATCCACGCGTTCGCATCGCATAACTTCGGGGCAGCTATGACAAATTATATATCGTTGTGAAGCTCCGGATGTTAGCTTTCCAACGCACTTGGAACTGCATCATTTGGACCTCTGTAGCTCAAGTTATGGTCGATTTAGTACTAAGAGGTCAGGCTGGACAACTTTAGCAGTTCCTTTAGTTCCTTGTATTCCTTCTAGTTTTGCATGCTTCCTTTCTATCCTCTAAGCCATTCCTGCCATGTAATCTCTGAAATCACTTAACACACATATCAAGGCATCGAATAGTAATAAGAGAGGATTGAACATAGCAAAATTAAGACCAAAGAAGTATGTTTTCAATCATAGCACAGAATCAGGAAGGAAAATGTAAAACATGCAAATCATATGAATAAGTGGGTAAAGAGTTGATAAAAACCACTCAATTGAGCACAAGATAAACTATAAAATAGTGGTTTATCAGAAGCATATGTGGGTAGGTTTAACTTCGTGAGTTAAACAGAGTCTCTTTATTAGTAATGCGTGTATTAAGTTAATACTTGCTTCGAGATCACATAGGGCTGTCTTTGTACAGGTATCCCCTAGGGTGCAGGGTATCATGAATCTCCCAGGAATTTGAGTTTCTCTGGTAAGCTATTTTGGATTACTGCACTACATTCTTTAGTGAGGAGGATTGTGATAAACCCCATTTTTAGGGTTTATCTTGTGCTTAATTTAGTGGATTTTACCCATTATTCTCACACTTATTCATATAATTCACATGTTTTACATTTTCCTTCCTAATTTTGTGCTATGATTGAAAAAATACTTTTTTGCCTTAAATTTGCTAATTTTAATCCTCTCTTATTACCATTCGATGTCGTGATATGTTTGTTAAGTGTGTTTAGGGTTTATAGGGCAAGAATGGCTTAGATGATGGAAAGGAAGCATGCAAAAGTGGAAAGAACACAAGAAATTGAAGGAATTGCTAAGCTGTCAATCCTGACCTCTTCGTACTAAATCGATCATAACTTGAGTTGGAAAGCTAACATCCGGGGCTTCAAAATGATATGCAATTTGCATAGTTTCCTTGTAGTAGGTGACGCGCACGCGTCGTCGCAAGATCAGCGTGACCAGTGCAAGAGGCAAGCGACGCATAGGCATGGATGACGCGTACGCGTGACCAGGAATTTCCTTAGCGATGCGTACGCGTGGGCGACGAGTACGCGTGACAGAGCGTCACGTGCTGCAATTTACAGAAAGCGCTAGGAGCAATTTCTGGGCTGTTTTTGGCCTAGTTCTAAGCCCGAAAATGAAGATTAGAAACTGTAGAGTGGGGAAAATCAATGATTCACACTTCATTCACAATTGGTTAGGTTTAGATGTATGTTTGTAGAGAGAGGAGCCTCTCTCTAGGTTTTAGGGTTTCTTCTTTAATTTCACCTTAGGTTCAGGTTTAATCTTCCTTTAATTTAGTTTTCTCTTCTTTTACTTGTTCTAGCACTTTAGTTAATTACTTCTCACATTGATTCCTTTATTTTACTAATTTAGTTTATGAGTTCATGTGTTACTCTCAATTTTTGTTAATGCAAGTTATGTTTCACGTTTCTTATTATTCAATTGCTTTGTTATTGTTATTTCTTTGCTTTGGTTAGTTTTAGATTTTGCTATATCTCGTTAGTTTTCTATGTTTTTATGTTATGCCTTCCTAGTGTTTGATAAAATGTTTGGTTGGATTTTAAATTAGATTTTTATGTTCTTAATTTGGATTGATCAATTAGAGACTCTTGAGTTATCAAAATTCTTTTGTTGATTGGTGATTGAAAATTGCTAGTTGGCTTAGCCTTCACTAAATCTAGTCTTTGATTAGGACTTGTGAACTTAAGTTGATTTTGCTCACTTGACTTTTCTTCATTGTTAGAGATTAACTAAAAGCAAAAGGCAATTTCCATCACAATTAATAATGATAATGAAGATAGAAAATCCAATTCTTAATCCTTGTTAGGACTTTTCTTAGTTGTTATTTTATTTCCTTGTTGTTTTACTTTCTTGTTCCTTATTCCAAAACCCAAAAATTATACTTTTTCATAACCAATAATAACTACACTTCCCTACAATTCCTTGAGAGATGACCTGAGTTTTAAATACTTCGGTTAATTTTATTGGGTTTGCTTAAGTGTCAAACAATTTAAATATTGATTGAGGTTTAATTGTTGGTTTAGAACTATACTCGCAATGCGTTATTTTTGTGAAAATCTTTACCAACATTTTACCTCCATCAAATTTTTGGTGCCGTTGCTGGGGAATTGCAAATGTGTGCCTTATTATTGGTTATTGTGAATATTGTGAATATGTTTGCCTTTTTGTTTCTTTGTTAGTTGTTTCTAGTTTTAGGAGTTTATTTTCATTATTTCTCGTTAGTATTTGTTTTTATTTTCTCTCGCTATCTTGAATTCTCACCCCTTTAGCTATGAGTTTGGTTACAATATTGTTGTAGGAAATTGAAGCTACAATGAGAACATGTATCAAGGTTGGGACAATCAAAGATGGACGGAGCCACAAGGATTTGATCCACCCTCTTGGCAACAACCCCCTCCAATGCACTATGAGATCCAACCATTCTATGATGCATACCAAGACAATGGTTATGGTGGACCTCTTCGTGACAATCAACAACTACCACCATATACCTATGAAATCCCTCCTCAATATAGCCCTTAACCACCATACTCACAAGCCCCCTACCACCAAACACTTCCATATGACCCTAACCCTTATCCACCATACCAACCACCTTATGAGTCAAATGAACCATACATAGAGCCACCCCAATTCCAACCCATTTACTCCCAAGAACTACCACCTCAATATACACCACCTCCAATGTATGCGAACTTTCAAGAGGAACAAGAGCCACAGAATTATTTTAAGGAAGCAATGGATCAACTTCAAGCAACCATCCATCAGATGGAGCTAGAGGAAAACCGAAAAGCACACAAAGCTCTCATGGCTAACAAATCTCAACTTGAGAACAAGGGACTGAAATGTGTTGTACAACAAGTGGAAAAGATGGAGAGTGTTGAACCACCACATCTTTATCATGATGAACCACCTTCCTATTGTGAGCCCTTTCTCCTATATAATGAGCCCACCTATCCACCCCAAGCCCCAATAGATGATTCTCTCACTTCACTACTTCAAGAGCAAAGAGATATGTAGCGAATGACACTAGAGTTCATAGCTACCTTAACCGAGGTAGTAGGTAATTTATCTTCATTGTGCTTCAATACTCAAAGTACCCCCATGACCGCATGTGGAGAATCTCATGAGGAGCATAGCATGAAGGAGAAATTAGAAACTTCGGTGGAAAGTGAGGAATGTGATTTTGTACTGGAACAATTGGAGGAAGTCGTACTTGTTAAAGAGGAAGAAGTGGTTGAAGACTTAGGAGATGTTGAACCTCCATGGGAATCTAGAATTATAGAGTATTCCTCCAAGAAGCTTGAAATTAATGTTGAGGAGGGTAGTGCACAACCTCCAAGGCATATTCCCTATGAAGAATTGGACGGGATAGATCAAAAAGCAAGTTTCCTTGGTGATGATGATCATGAATCAAGTCCTCCTAGTAATAAATCTACATCCACAAGTGAAATCCTTGAGTTTGAAGAACCTTCCCCTGATGACATTGAAAGCAACATTGAGGAGGAAGTCCTTCGTCTAGGTTGGACGGGAGTTGAATATCCTTTGTCAAGGTCATTGGAGACTTCTCTACCTAGGTTGCCGTCCACACCTTCATTTAAGTGGGTAAAACTTATCTCTATTAGCTTTATTGGCCCACTTGAGTATGGTATACTTGAAAAGGATGGCCAACTTAGGAGGCTTTGTGGAATTAAGCATAAGAGAAGGATGTTTAGTGGTTGGAGTTACAAATCAAGGCTCATCAAGGTTGAGATTTCAAGAGATAGATACAAGGGTTGGATCTAAGAGAAGAGTTTGGTACTTCATTGAGAATTCGGATTGCTTGCCATCCGGTTGGAATAATGATGATCAACTTAAAGACGGGTGTAGAAATAAGATTTGGGATCCCGGCATACAAGAGGATCAACTTTGGGAGATCAAACCTTGTAAATAACTTCATCAAGGCTTGGTGAGTCCACTTGGAAATGTTGAAGCTTATTGGAAGTCCAAGCGTTGCTGGAAGTTTCAAGATGAGTGATGAATCTATATTTGACGATATATTTTGGTTGTAATTAGATAGATTTCATCACATAAACCCACATTTATTCACCAAAATAGTATACTTTTGTGTTTGATCCCTAAATTGAACCTAAATATGAAAACATGCATTTGTGTGCTTAAATTGAGCAATTTAACTCCACTTTTATTCCATTTGATACCATGACATGTTTGCTGAGTGATTTTAGAAGAAAGGGCAAGAATGGATATGCAAAAGTGGAAGAAAGCATGTATAAATGGAGACAACATGAAGAAAACAAAGGAGAAGTACACAGCCATGCGTGCGTGCACACAACCCTGTGTGCATACGCACAAAAAGGAAACCAGCATGTGTGCGTGCACACAACCCTTTGTGCGTACGCGCAAGAGGAAATTCAGCGAAGTGTGCGTACGCACAGGTACCAACGCGTGCCTCCATTAAAAAGTCACGTGGACTCGCGTTTTGGGGCTCTTTTGGCCCATTTTTGAAGGCTTGGATGCTGGAATCAAAGGCTATATGAAGAAAGCAACATCTCATATGAAGGCATTAGGTTTTCATTAGGTTTTTAGTAGGTAGATTAGATAGAAAACACATAGTAGGAGTAGGAGTAGTGTAGCATACAAAGTTTCCTTAGGATTAATTAGGGTTTGTAGCATTTTATACTTCGAGTTTGATTTTGGATTCTAGCAATTTCATTGTAAGTATTTCTTTAATTTCTCTTTTAATTACTACACTTATTCTACATTTTCTCATATTTTCATTTCTCTCGCCAATTTATATAGTTTTGCAATTCATTGTAAGTATTTCTTTAATTTCTCTTTTAATGTTTGATGCTTATTTTATGTTTGTTTGAATTGAATTCATGGTTCATAGCTTTCATCAATTTCCCAATTTTGCCATGTTTTGTGAATATGCCTATTAGGTGTTTGATGAAATGCCAATCTTAGTTATGGGGTACATTTCCACCCCTTGGCTTGGGGAAAATGAGTTTATGTATTACTAGCGCCATAATGTCCAACATTTAGTGATAATTCTTGGGTTGTTAATTGTTATTGTTTCCACTAACGCTAGCTTTTTACCAATTAATTTGGTAAGATAGCTAGGATTTGTGGATTAATAACAATTATGCTCACTTGACTTATCCTTCGATGTTAAGGGTTGACTTAGTGAGATTAATCCATCATAATTATCATAGTTGTGGTTATGGTAAGGAAAGGATTCCATAACTCATCCCAAGTCAAGGTCTCATTTATGTTTTAATTCACATTTCCATCACTTAATAGTATTACTTGTCCATATTGCATACATAGTTCTTTTATTCCATGATTACTTTATTAATTGCAATTTTATCTCGTTCTTTAATTCCTTTATTTTGTTTACTTTCAATCATTGAAAACCCTTTGCCACAACCAAAATTGCGCGCTTGTTGGCACTAGTTCCTAGGGAAGATGACCCGGGAGTCTAAATATTCTCGGTTAATTTGGTTTGAATTGTGACATTATCTTGGATTAAATTTTGATTAGGATCAATTGTTGGTTCGGAGCTATACTTACAATGAAAATATATTTTGTGAAAAATCCAAAACCACATTTGGTCCTCCATCAAATTTTGGCGCCGTTGTTGGGAACTAGCGTCATGAGTGCTATATTTTGGTTGTTGTAAATATATCGATAGTGTGAATAGATACTTTTTGGGTTGTTTGCTTGTTTTTGCTATTAATTAGGATTTTTGCTTCTTTTGCTAATTGATGTCTTTGGTTTTTATTTTCAATTTTCTCTATGAGTTATCACCTTCTTGGTTTGGAGTTTGGTTGTGATCATTTTGTAGGGATTGATAACTTCAAATTTAGATTGCATCATAGGATTAGAACATCAATTTTGGAAGGAGCCACCTCTTCTATACTACGATGAACCCTATCCTTCCCAATGCACATATCCAAATCAAGGATATGGTGGATTCCACTATGACTATACACCTCCACCACCATATACCTATGACCCCTACCCTCAACACAATCCTCAATCACCACATTTTCAAACACCACACCACTACCAACAACCACCTCTTTACATACCACCTCTAGATACTTACCAACATAAATCACCTCTTATATATACACCCTTCCTCCCAAATTATGAACCTTCTTTTTCACTCTAATGTGAAGCTTTCCCACCATTGGCCTAAGACCATCAAGACCTTCAAGCCTTTCTCCAAGAGCAAGAAGATTTCCGAAGGACACAAGGGCATTTCATGGCTACCATAGGCGAAGTGGTAAACCGCTTAATCCTTCATCCGATCAAGGCATTCCTCTTAAGGAATGTGAGGGATCAACTAATGCTTGTAGTGAAGAAGAGAACATGGAGACACAAAGGAAAGAGGAAGAGTTAGAGCATGAATAAGAGGAAGAAAGTGAAGTATGTGAACCGGAGGAGAGAAAGGGAGAATTGAGGGAGATTGATCAAGATGAGAATTTCATCATTGATGATTTTTTGTCCTCCTTGGTCAATTCCCTTAATGATCCTAATGAGCCTCTTCCCATTGAGCTTGAGAGAGACATGGAGGTAGACTTCTCACAATCTCCTTGTTATGATTTGATTGATGGGAAAGAGGAAGTTGGTGAGGAAGCAATACCGTTCCAAAAGCACATTGAATGGGTGGCAATCTCACCATTGAGCTTCATTGGCCCCCATCAATATGCTATCTTGGAAACGGATTACCAATTCAAGATCCTTCTTGGGTTGGTACATGGTGGAGGAACGGGTATTGGTTGCCAACAGAATCCAAGGCTCTTCAAGAAAATCAATTCAAGAGTTGGAACTCAAGCATGGTGTGAAGCACAATTTAGTGATTTACGGAGAGTGTTGGGGTATTTCAAGGGTCACTTAGGAGTTTGTCCATCCTGCTTGAAGCATAGAGATCAACAAGAAGGTAAGCAGGTGCCTAAAATATGGGATCCCGAAGGATCCTTAAAGTGCAAGCTTGGATGGAGGTTCAAAGAGGAGTGGAAACACAAGCCACCCTAGCAAGAGTCTCCTAAAAAAGTCCAACTTAAGGACTATAAACCAAGGTGCTAGGTGGGAGAAACCCTACCATGGTAACATCTTTCTTACCCTTTCTCTTTGTTTATAGTCTTGGTTTATTGCATTTTTTTGTTTATCTTGGTTAGCTTAGGATTAGTTTAATTTTGAATTTAGTAGGTTGATGTTGGTTTGGATCATGATTTTATGGATTTCTGAATGTTTGGGGTTGAATTTTGTGTTGAGCTAAGGTAAAGTGCCCTACAAATTGAAGAAAAATTTTGGAAAACAGGGCATATGTGCGTACGCATGCACTTGTGCATGCACAAAACCCCTATGTTTCTTGTCCTGTGCGTACGCACAAGCCTATGCATACGCACACCAGTTGTTATGCCTTCTGTCGGAGCGTTAGCACGTCTTGTGCGTGCACATCACCCTTTGATTTGCGACCTATGCGTACGCATGTCCTTGTGCGTACGCACGCATCATTTATATTGTGCGCTGTATGCATACGCACCCACCTGTGTGTACGCACACCAACTTACACCCACTCTGGTAGGAGCGCTGCTGATAGGCAAAATTGTGATTTACACTTTTTATAACTCGAACAATTCTTAGTAATGGCTCCAAACACTTGGTGCACACTACTATGGTTCACTCACATTCTTCACAACATCGCACAACTAACCAGCAAGTGCACTGGGTCGTCCAAGTAATAAACCTTACGTGAGTAAGGGTCGATCCCATGGAGATTGTTGGTATGAAGCAAGCTATGGTCATCTCATAAATCTCAGTCAGGCGGATTCAAATGGTTATAATGGTTTTCGAAAATAATAATAAATAAAGCATAAAATAGATGAAAGAGATACTTATGTAAATCCTTGGTGGAAATTTCAGATAAGTGTATGGAGATCCTTTGCCCCTTCTGAATCTCTGCTTTCCTATTGTCTCCCTCCAATCATTTTTACTCCTTTCTATGGCATGCTGTATGTAGGGCATCACCGTTGTCAATGGCTACTTCTCATCCTCTCAGTGAAAATGGTCCAAATGCTCCGTCACAGCACAGCTAATCATCTGTCGGTTCTTGATCATGTCGGAATAGAATCCATTGATTCTTTTGCGTCTGTCACCACGCCCAACAATCGCGAGTTTGATGCTCGTCACAGTCATTCAATCCCTGAATCCTACTCGGAATACCACAGACAAGGTTTAGACTTTCCGAATTCTCAAGAATGGCCGCCAAAGGGTTCTAGCTTATACCACGAAGATTCTGATTAAGCAATCCAAGAGATATTCATTCAATCTTAGGTAGAACGGAAGTGGTTGTCAGGCACACGTTCATAAGGACAGATGATGATGAGTGTCACGGATCATCACATTCATCAAGTTGAAGTATCAATGATATCTTAGAACAAGAATAAGCTTGAATTGAATAGAAGAATAATAGTAATTGCATTAATTCTCGAGGTACAGGAGAGCTCCACACCTTAATCTATGGTGTGTAGAAACTCCACCGTTGAAAATACATAAGTGATGGTCCAGGCATGGCCGAATGGCCAGCCCCCAAAATGTGATATGAATTCGAAAATAGGGAAAAGGACCAATGGTCAAAAAAGAGAGTGAATACAATAGTAAAAAGTTCTATTTATACTAAACTAGCTACTAGGGTTTACAGAAATAAGTCTAAGTGCAGAAATCCACTTCCGGGGCCCACTTTGGTGTGTGCTTGGGCTGAGCTTCAGATTTACACGTGCAGAGGCTTCTCTTGGAGTTAAACGTCAAGTTGTAACGTGTTTTTGGCGTTTAAGTCTGGTTTGTGACGTGTTTCTGGCGTTTTACTCCAGAATGCAGCATGGAACTGGCGTTAAACGCCAGTTTGCATCATCTAAACTCGAATAAAGTGTGGACTATTATATATTGCTGGAAAGCCCTGGATGTCTACCTTCCAACGCAGTTGAGAGCGCGCCATTTGAATTTCTGTAGCTCCATAAAATCCATTTCGAGTGCAGGGAGGTCAGAATCCAACAACATCAGCAGTCCTTTTTCAGCCTGAATTAGATTTTTACTCAGGTCCCTCAATTTCAGCCAGAAAGTAACTAAAATCACAGAAAAATACACAAACTCATAGTAAAGTCTAGACATGTGAATCTTGCATAAAAACTAATAAAAACATCCCTAAAAGTAGCTAGATCCTACTAAGAACTACCTAAAAATAATGCCAAAAAGCGTATAAATTATCCGCTCATCAGCTGCCACAGCTTGTGCACGTGAACACCCCATTCATTTTTGCTTCTGTGCGCGTGCATGGTACCTTGTGCGCACGCACACATGATCCTTGTGCAAAAAAAAAAGAGACGTTTCTTTGTGCGTGCGCACATGATGGTGTGTATGCACACGTCTTGTTTCCCGCTCTGTTCAGAGCACTCACACACCTGGTGCGAGCGCACACCCTCCCACTTTTCACCTGGTGTGAGTACGCACAAGTGCTATTTTGGACAACATTTTCATTGCACCTTGAATTAAGCCCTAACACACTTCCACCCCTCCACCCCTCTCTTCTCCCCCCTTTTACCCTATTTTCTATTTATTCTTGTTAGTTTTGTTTACATTTTATTTTCATTTTTGTAGTTATATTAGTTTTGTTTGTTTACTTGTTAATTGAATAAGTTACATGTGTTTGTTTGATAATGATTGGGTTGTTTGTTGCTCAAAGTTTCCACCACTGGTTTTATACTTTGCCTTAATTTACTAGCACCTAGTGGGTTTGATAACTCATGTTTCGACTATACCATTAGGACAAATCATGTAAGTGAATTGAATTTAGTGAATTGCGTTGAAAATTACTTGTTCATCTTGAGCTTTCATATTAAATTCATCACATGACCGGTACTTGTTCCTTGTTAATGCGTTGCATTTGTTTGAGTGACTCAACTTGATTCTTATCAAGCTTGCCACTTTTTGTAACAAGTATTTTACCATGTGACTTTTCTTTATGTTTCATGATAAATAAGGAATTTTCTGTTTATTATTGGATTGGTTATTGTTTATTGTGCTTCTATATCAATTTTGTGCTTTCACTTGCACAATTTCAATATCCAATATCAAACACTCAATTCACTTTTGTGGTTACCTAGGATTGTTTGTGCCTCATCTCTTGCTTATTCTTTAATTGTAACCTAGGCCATCTAATTGAGAAACACATGCTTACTTTTTGATCGTGTGGATGCTAGTTTAACCGGCCGTTGTGTGTGTTCCAATCGCGCGCATAATTGCAATACATGCACAGCTCATTTTCATCATACCACACCACTATGCAAACTCCCTCAATTAGATGCTTATTAGCTCCCCTCTTTACCCTTTTGTGATACTTGCCATATGATTCCTATCTATACCTTATTCACTCTTTTTGAGGATGAGTCGCGAAGGCAAGGAGCCGGGAGAGGAGGACGACACCAAGGATGGAGATGCCGAGAATGAGTTGAACGTGGCAATTTTCATGCAACCCGAGCCCCCATATCCGCCAACTGAAGGCAGAGCGCTTTAGAGACATACTCCCTGAATCGTGTTCGTGCACAGAGGACCGTGCAACGCTTAAGTGTGGGGGAGGATTCACCATTTTTGGGCATAAATTTTCTTTTATTATGTTTCTTGTAGATATTTGGAGTGTTTTTTATTGTTGCATTGCATTTTCTTCACAGTTTATATCTATTGTATTTTTTTCATCTTTTGCATGGTATATATTTTATAGATAGAAGTTGTGATTGGATGATGTGAATAGCATAGTACCTAGTTCAATTTTGTCCTAATTGTTCATGTTAATTTTTGGTTGTTGAAAATTAAGAATAGAACTAGAAAAGTTTTGAAAATTTGCATCCATCACAACATATACATACATATAGGAAATAACTTTGGTGAAAAACAACAAAAATTTTCAAGAATTATATTTCAAGGGCATCCTATTGAATTCATTTGGAAAATTATTTTTAAAACTTTCTTGAATGAATTTTATGGAGCACATAAGAGAGATAGAACAAAGCAACCTTGTCAGTTGTTGAGCCTTCATGAGTGGTTACACATTATAACCACAAATTTTGTTCATTGTGTGCTATGCTCCTTCTATGATTGAGGCCATTTTTGAATTAAACTCACTCACCGATATGGACTTACCCTTGCATCTACCTTTGTTAACCCCTTTTGAGCCTTTAATCCCATTTGTTCTAATTGTTAGCACATCACAATCCTAAGCGAAAAACCATGAATTACCTTGAATTTCATCTTTGATTAGCTTAAGGTTGAGGAGTGTGTTTTATTTAAGTGTGGGGGGAATTTTGGGAAGCATCGGTAGAGACATAAAAATATTTTTTTGGGTATTCATTAAAAATTTGAAAAAATGGGTGCACATTCATGTATCAATTTGCTTTAACCATATGCATTTTGTCCTAGAAAAAGAAAAAAATGAAAAAAATGAAATGAAATAATAATAATAATAATAATAATAATAATAATATGGAACAAAAGTCATCCCAAAGAAAAAAAAAGAGAGAAATGAATGAATAAGAAATGCATACTATTTTGAATAGAAACCAAGGCATGAATGTGTGTGAAAAGAAATAATGAGTGGTTAGAATGTATTTTTGTGAATTGGTTAATATAAGTTGAGTTGGACACTTGAGCTAATCAAAGATCCAATTCCTTAGTCCACTTAGCCATATTTATCCTATCTTAACCCTAACCCCATTACAACCCTCTAAAAACCTCATGATACTTGCACTCATGCATCACACATTTGTTGATTGTTAGAGGAAAAGCAAATCCTTGAAAGCATGATTAGGAGGAGACTTGAGTGATTAAACCCTAAAACACCGAGTGTCGAGAGTGTATACACACCAAGTGAGGATTCGATCACTCAACTCTATGTTTCTATACTTCTTATCATGTATTCTTGCAAGTTGCTTCATTTTGATGAGTTGAATCAAATCTCTAGATTGTGATTGCATTGAGCTATTTCTTTGCTTGACCCTTGATGTAAATAATCTTGCTTGGAATTTGTTGGTTTGTTTTCACCAAACTTATAATACATTATAAATAGATAGATATATATAGCACATAGTATACATGCATGTAGGTAGATGCATTAAATAAGTTGCTTGCCCTTTTATCCTTCTCCTTTGATTATGATTAGCATGAGGACATGCTATTGTTTAAGTGTGGGAGAATTGATGAATCCATATTTGACGATATATTTTGGTTGTAATTGGATAGATTTCATCATATAAACCCACATTTATTCACCAAAATAGCATACTTTTGTGTTTGATCCCAAAATTGAACCTAAATGTGAAAACATACATTTTTGTGCTTAAATTGAGCAGTTTAACTCCACTTTTATTCCATTTGATGCTATGACATGTTTGTTGAGTGATTTCATATCAAAGAGGCAAGAATGGATATGCAAAAGTGGAAGAAAGAATCTACAAAAGTAGAAAACATGAAGAAAACAAAGGAGAAGCACACAGCCATGCGTGCGTGTGTACAACCCTGTGTGCATACGCACAAGAGGAAATTCAATGAAGTGTGCGTAAGAACACATCTGTGCATACGCACAGGTACCAATGTGTGCCTCTATTAAAAAGTCACGTGGACTCATATTTTAGGGCTCTTTTGGCCCATTTTTGAAGGCTTGGATGCTGAAATCAAAGGCTATATGAAGGGAGCAACATCTCATATGAAGGCATTAGGTTTTCATTAGGTTTTTAGTAGGTAGATTAGATAGAAAACACATAGTAGTAGTAGGAGTAGTGTAGCATACAAAGTTTCCTTAGGATTAATTGGGGTTTTTAGCATTTTATACTTCAAGTTTAATTATGGACTCTAGCAATTTCATTGTAAGTATTTCTTTAATTTCTCTTTTAATTACTACACTTATTCTACACTTTCTCATACTTTCATTTCTCTTGCCAATTTAATAGTTTTGCAATTTTAGATTTCTAGTTGTTGAATTTGATGTTTGATGCTTATTTTATGTTTGTTTGAGTTGCCTTTCTTGATTTTGATCATTTATGGTTCAATTTTCCAATTTTTCCATGTTTTGTGAATATGCCTATTAGGTGTTTGATGAAATGCCAATCTTAGTTATGGGGTAGATTTCCACCCCTTGGCTTGGAAAAATGAGTTTATGGATTACTAGAGCCATAATGTCCAACATTTAGTGATAATTCTTGGGTTGTTAGTTGTTATTGTTTCCACTAATGCTAGCTTTTTACCAATTAATTTGGTAAGATAGCTAGGATTTGTGGATTAATAACAATTATGCTCACTTGACTTATCCTTCGATGTTAAGGGTTGACTTAGTGAGATTAATCCATCATAATTATCATAGTTGTGGTTATGATAAGGAAAGGATTCCATAACTCATGCCAAGTCAAGGTCTTATTTATGTTTTAATTCACATTTCCATCACTTGATAGAATTACTTGTCCATATTGCATACATAGTTCTTTTATTCCTTGATTACTTTATTAATTGCAATTTTGTCTCGTTCTTTAATTCCTTTATTTTGTTTGCTTTCAATAATTGAAAACCCTTTGCCTTTCACAACCAAAATTGCACGCTTGATGGCACCAGTTCCTAGGAAAAACGACTCGGAAGTCTAAATACTCTCGGTTAATTTAGTTTGAACATTACCTTGGTTTAAATTTTGATTAGGACCAATTGTTGGTTCGGAGCAATACTTATAACGAAAATCTATTTTGTGAAAATTCCAAAACCACATTTGGTCCTCTATCAATGAGTTCAAGCACAAGCCACCATGACAAGGAGCTCACCAAATGTCCAACTTAAGGACTTTAGCTAAAATTGCTAGGTGGGAGACACTCCACCGTGGTAAATTCTTCCTATGTTCTCTTTTATTTATATTGGTAATAAATTGAATTTTTATTTTTAGTTAGGATTATTTTGTTTAGGCTGTGGTTTTATTTATTTAATAAAGTTTGGTTTTACTTTGGTAGATTGTTAGTTTACAAAAAAAAGGGGGGGTTGTCACACGTGCGCGTGACTGATGCATACATGTCGACGCCCGAAATTGGTTCGGGCCAAAGCATGCAAGAACGGCGCGACAGCGTGGCCTGGACAGAGAGTTGTGCCAGGACCGTGCTGGTGGGGTGCTGGGTGCATAGCCAACCTCATGCGTACGCGTGACCCATGCGTACGCGTCACCACTCCATTTTCACCAACCCACGTGTGCACGTAGCTGACGTGTATGCGTCACTTGAAATTTTGGTAATCCACGCGTAAGCATCGACGATGCGTGCACGTCAACCCAAAATTTTGATTGTCCTGTACTACAAATAGAGAGTTGGGCTACCACTGAACGAGTGTTGTGCGCGGAGCACAATTAACTCCCACGTGTACGCGTGATGGATGCGTACGCGTCATTTCCTTATTTTGCAACCCACGCGTATGCGTGGGCGACGCTTATGCGTCGCTTCCTGTTTTCAATTCTTCATCATTCTTCTCTCTTTTCTTCTTCTTTCCTCTCCTGTTCCTCTTTCTTTCTACCTTTCTTCTTCTTCATTCCTTTCCCTTCTCATCTTTATTCTCCCTCATTTATTGCATTTGCATACTTTCATTCATTGCATTTTAAGTTTGTGCATGTTTTTATTTTCTTTTCTAAGTTACTATTTTTCCATTGGCGTTAAATTTTCTTACTCACCTGTTGAAGATTTTTTTCCATTGTTTGGGTGCTTGGTGACTTGTTTTCTTTTGTTGGGTGATATTATTTATAGGTCAATGCTACTTTTTTATGACACTTGTATCCCTTTTGCATTGATTTGAACTTATATTGTCTTTCATGACCCACACTCTCTCCTTCATTGTTGCAATTCTTGCACTATTGATATGCTATTTGCCTATATTATTTTTTCACTTGCATGTTATAGTTACCATTTAGTTGAGAACCTCATTTTTATTTGGCATTAGCCCACCTATATTTTATTTGTTTTCGTATCTTTGTTTGTGGGTTATTCTTCTTTTTTTTTCTCTTCTTTCAGGATGGCCACCAAGAAGGAAAATGGAAAACTCCTAAATGGGGCGAACAACAAATCCCTCTGCACAAGCTTTTGAAGGAACTCCGCAGTTGTAGCAGCCCATCCACTTGCACATCTTTGCATGCACCGAGGACGGTGAAATCTTTAAGCGTGGGGAGGTCAATACCGACTTCCGTGGGTTAGTTACTCTCTTTTCAACAGCAATGTTAAGTTTTCTTTGTTAATGAGTTGGTGATGAAAGGAATTTTGATGGTAAAGAATTTCACAAATAATTTTTTGTTGCAAGTATAGTTTTCAAACCAACTAAAATCCTTTCATACAAAAGATTATTTGTCACAAGTAACAAACCCCTAAAATTAATAACCGAAGTATTCAAACCTCGGGTCGTTCTCCCTAGGAACTGTAATAAGGTGTTCTTGTTATTGGTTAGATGTATGTTTTGGGAATTTTGGAATAAGATACAAGAATTATAATTGCAAAGGAAATAGACTAATAACTATGAAAGTTCTTGGCATGGTGTGAGAACTATAAATCCTATCCAAGCTATCCTTATCAATTGTGATGAGAATCGTTCATTGCTCCCACTTAGTTAACCTCTAACCATGGAGGAAAGCCAAGTGGATGAATTAACTTGATTCCACAAGTCCTAGCCAAATCTAGATGAAAGACTAGGTTTAGTGGCATTCAAGTCAATTAGCAATCTCTAATTATCAATCAACAAGGGAGTTTGATAACTCAAGAGTCTCCAATTACTCAACCTAGGCCAAGAGGAACAAAATCTAATTCATAACTAAAAGAAGCATTTCATCAAACACATAGAAGGAAATAAAGGTAAACAACATGAATTGCAAGAATTAAAGAGAGATCTAACTACAAGGCAAGAGATCCACAATAGAAAACCAAATCAAACATAAAAAGACATGAAAATCATAAATTGCATTGAAAGAGAAATAGAAATCTACATAAGAATTCATAAAGCAAAAGGAGAATGAAAGCAAGAGAAGAAGTAGATCTAGATCTAAGAAATTAATCTAAACCTAATCCTAATTCTAGAGAGAAGAAAGAGCTTCTCTCTCTAGAAACTAACTTTTCCTCCAAAACTAAACTAAACTAAACTAATGTATGAAGTGGTGGTAATTCCCCCTTGAATTCTTCCTTTAATAACCTCATAATTGAGTTGGATCTAGGCCTGGGAAGTCCAGAATTTTCCCCCAGCATTTTACCTTTAAGTGAGTCCAGAATTTTCCCCCAGCATTACCACCTTTAAGTGCGTACGCGTCGCCATGTGACTTCACAATCCATGCGTACGCGTCAATCTCAGCATCCCAAATCCTTGTTTTTTCATGAGTTCTCCACTTTCATGCTTTTCCTCTCCATCCCTTTGATTCATTCCTAGCCTTTCCAATCTGAGTTCACTAACAAACACATCAAAGCATCTAGTGGAATCAAATCTGAATTAAATTTAGCTAATTAAATTTTCGAAAAGCATATTTTCACACTTAAGCACAATTTCAGAGACAATCATGAAACCATGATATTTCATTGGATAAATGCGGGTAAAAGGTGGTAAAATCCCCTAAATTAAGCACAAGATGTACCACGAAATAGTGGTGCATCAAATCTCCCCACACTTAAACCAAGCATGTCCTCATGCTTAACCAAGAAAGGAACAAAGGGTACTACCACTTATTCAATGTAAACTAAAATATATGCAACCTACTTATATGCAATTATCTAAATGGATGCAATTGCTTGGTCAAAACAAATCCATTTCCAAGAGAACATATATAAATATAAGGGCTAAAGCCATAGCAATCAAATCAAATCCATAATTGAATTGAGTTATTAAATATTTTTACAAACTTGCATGAAAATTGATGATCATAGGTGAAAGCATGTAATTGAGCAATCAAACCCTCTCCGGATGTGTTTACACTCTAGTCGCTCAGTGTTTAGGGTTGATTCACTCAATTCACCCCTAATCATGCTTTCCAAGATTTGTTTCTCATCTAACAATCAACAATTATTCTATGCATGCATACAATTATCATGAGGTCTTTTCTTTATGTTGTAATGGGGCTAAGGTCAAGGTAGGATAGCATATGGTCAAGTGAGCTTGAAATTTGAATCTTTGATTAACCTAAGCTTCCCACCTAACCTATGACAACCTATACAATTAAGTGCTAACCTAACTACTCATTATTTACTTTTTCACATACTCATGCATTCTCTTTTGATCACCACTCATATGCATTGATTATTTTTTAACTTTACTTTGTGGCATTTTGTCCCCTTTTTATTACTTTTCTTTTTCTTTCTTTTTCTATTATTTTTTTCTTTTTTCTTTATCATTCATTTTTTTCTTTTTTTTTTCCAAACTAAAATATATACAAGCGCATCAATGCATATGGTTTTACATATAATTAATACATGAATAACAAAATACAAAAACACACCCTTTTTCTCAATCAATGTCCCTATTGTCCCCACACTTGAATGACACACACACACTAGCCTAAGCTAATCAAAGATCCAAATAAGGGACTTTTATTGTTTTTCGCTTTAGGCTTGTAATGTGCTCAAATAGAGAACAAGTGGGTTAATCGTAGGCTCAAAGTTGGCTAACAATGGAAGATAAAAGATAGGCTATTTGGGTAAGTGAGCTAATGAAATAATGGCCTCAATCATATAAATGCATGAATACATGGAATAATGGACATATATAATTAAACAAATCAAGGATCGCAATCATAGAAAGAGAACAATTGCACACAAGAAGGAAAATAAGTGGTTATAAGATGTAACCATGCAATTAGGCTCAAAACTCCCAAGGTTGTGTGTTCTTAGCTCAAAAACATGATCCACAATATATATATATATATATATATATATATATATATATATATATATATATATAATTCAAGCAAGTTCTATGAAAAGTTTTCACTCAAATCAATTGGGGTGCCTTATAGATAAACTCTTGAAAATTTTTATCATTTTGACTAAGCTTATCATGTATATATGTATATGCAACTAAAAGTATCCTAAAAAACCTAAGATGAAATGCAAAAGTGTTGGGATTAGAAACTTGCACCCAAAACACCGAACGGTCGGACGACCTCCCCACACTTAAAAGTTTGCACCGTTCTCGGTGTATTCTAAGATGAGCAAGGGGGTACGGCGACTCTCCAAGTTGCTACCTTCAGCTGGGAGGTCAACCGGTTGCTGCGTGTTCTTTCACCCGCTTTTGTTGTTGCTTATAATGATTCATCCTGAAATTAGAAGGCAGGATACAAAGACAAGTAAATGCAAATGCAAGGAAGCCTACATTGTTGGAATGAGGTAAATCACTGGAATGGAGTGAGTGAATATGTGTGACATTGATGAAAAGAGTGTGTGGTTCCTAAATTGCACGCGGTAAAGAACACACGCACACTAGCATAAAAAGCGTTGTCACAATTTACACGAAAGAAGAATGTACTTCACTCATTCTAGTGTGCTTGAGATGCTCTAAACTTGTGGGTCAAGACAACCAAACAAGCAATAAAGAAGTATGAAAGCATTCAAGCCAAAATCCTATGGATGCATATGAACAAGAAACACAATGCATTGAGATAAATGCACAACATCTGTCAAGAGATTGCCTACTCAAAGAAAGGGTTTAATCATATGGTGGCTAGCAACATCATGCAATTCAAAAAGATTTAAGAAAGCTTGAAGGCAATGTCATATGTACTTGGTGTTCACAAAATCAAGCTTGAAGAACTCAAAACCAAGTAACAACTATAACCTCAATAAAGAGTCCAACAATGAAAATTAACAACAATGATGTTAAGATAGCATCTCATCAATGATTAGCAGCAATAAACAGTAAATAAGATTAATGATCCAACACTTAGTATGAAAGATAGAAAATTGATGAAAATTAAACTAACTAAACAACTAGTTAACTAACTAACTACAAAAAAATTGGTTATAAATGGTGTTTGGAAGTGTTGGATGATGTGTAGGAGGTGAAAAAAAGAAAAGAGAAGGAAAGAATTAGAAAGCAGATGAGAAAAGAAGAGTGTTGAGAAGAGGTGATCTACGCGTACGCGTGGGTTGTGCCAGAGAGAAGCAACACGTGCGCATGGGTTGTGCCAGAGAGAAGCAACGCGTACGCGTAGGTTGGGTTGTGCTAGAGGCACAATGTTCGCGCAGTGCAGGTGCAACTCTCGGGTCAATGTATGGAGAGGTGAAACTTCTCGATCCATGCATACGCGTAGGTGACGTGTGCGCGTGGATGGTCGAAAATACTTTGGTCACGCGTACGCGTGCATGGTGCGTATGCATAGGTTGGTGCTCAGTTTTTCAAAATTTTTCATGTTTTTGCACCAAACCAAGCATTCCAAACCTCCAAACAGCTACCAAAACACCTTAAAACCTTATTCAACATGCTAAACTACCAAATAAACTCAACAAACTAAACAAAACATGAAATTAAACTATTTTTTACCAATATTTACAAGAGAGAAAAAGGAAAGAATTTACCATGATGGGGTGTCTTCCACCTAGGACTTTTATTTATTGTCCTTAAGTTGGACTTATGGGGAGCTCCTCTCAAGGTGGCTTGTGCTTATAACCATCTTGGAACATCCACCAATGCTTGATTCTCCATTGTGCCCCAAGATTTCTCATGAGTTGCACCAAGTCTTGATGGAGTTCTTCACAAGCTTGGGGCTCCCAAATTCGATCATCTTCAAGTAATTTGGGATCCCACACTTTATTTTCACACCCGTCTTGAAGTTGATCATTATTATTCCATCCGGGTGGCATGACCTTAGAATTCTCAATTGAGTATCCAAACAACTTCCTAGACCCCTTCAATGTAGCATGACTCCAACCTTTACAATTCAACCTTGATGATCCAACCATAATGAGCCTAGCATTATTTTCCAACCATTACACATCTCCCTTTTGCTCTTAAGGCTACAAAGATGTCTAAGTTGACCATACATTTCAAGCAAACTATATTCAAGGGGAATCATAAAGCTTAAGTATAAGAAATTTACCCACTTGAATGAAAGAATGGATGGTGATGGCTTGGGGAGAGGTGTTTCCAATGTCCTTGCAAGCTCTACTCCCTTATATTCTTCCTTGATTACCTCCACCTCTTCACAAACTTCTTCATTCTCAATCTTTTGTTCATCAATTTTATCTAATTCTTCTCCATCAGTCAAGTCATAAATGGGAGAATGAAAGAAATCTACCTCCACATTGCTCTCTACCTCATCGGGAGAAGGTTCTTCTACTTCAAAGGATTCATCACCAAGAGGGTTTGATGCATGATCTTCATCACTAAGGAGACTCAATTCTTGCATTAGTCCTTCCAAGTCTTCATTCAATAATTGTTTTGGAGGTTGTGCACTCTCCTCCTTAACATCAAATTTAACTTTCTTGGAGGGGTTTTCCATGACTCTAGATTCCCATGGAGGTTCCGCATCTCCTAAGTCTTCAACCACTTCTTCCTTTTCTCCAATAATCATTGGTTCCTACAATTGTTTCAACATAAAGCAACAATCCTCATTTTCCACTAAAGTTTCCAATCTCTCCTTCATGCTATGCTCTTTATTTGCTTCTCCTCATGTGGCCATGGGAGTTTCTTGAGTATTCAAGCATTGGGATGCTAACCGGTTTACCACCTTATTCAAGGCGGCCATGGATTCTACTACCTCTCTTTGCATTTCTTTTTGTTCATGAAGGCATAAAATGAGAGGATCATCCATTGGGGATTGGGGTGGATAGGAAGGTTCATTATTTTGGAGGAAGGGTTCATAATAGGAAGGTGGTTCTTCTTGGTAGGATTGTGGCAGTTCAACACTCACCAATGTTTCCACTCGTTGCACAACATACTCCATGGTTGCTTGAAGCCGGTCCATTGATTCCTTGAGGTGATCTCTTGACTCATGTTCCAACTTGCTAAGGTAAGCAAGATCATCTTGCTCTTGGATTGATGGACATGAATATTCTTCCATAGGAGGTTGTGGTTAAAAGTAAAATTCATCTTGTGAGTGAAAATTTGCATACATTGGAGGTAGTTCCTCTTGGTCATAGTATGGAGGGGATGGTTCTTGAAAGTATTGAGGTCGAGATGGTGGTGGTTCAATATGTGGCTCATATGGCTCAGAAGGTGGTTGGTGTGGTAGATATGGATTAGGGTCAATTAGAGGTGTTTGGTGGTAGGGGACTTGTGAGTATGGTTGAGGGCTATGTTGAGGATATGACTCATAGGCGTATGGTGGTGGGTCTTAATAGTCACAAGGATGCTCACAATAGCCATTAGGTTGATATGCATCATAGAATGGCTCTTGTTCATAGTACATTGGTGGAGGTTGTTGCCAAGAAGATTGATCACATGCATATGGCTCCTCCCACCTTTGAGCATCCCATCCTTGATGCATGTTGTCATTGACATTGCCATTTCCTACAACATAGTTGTAATCACACTCATAGCCAAAGTGAGAATTCATAATGAAAAGAGAAAATAAAAATAAAAACTAGTAACAAATAAAGAGAATAAACTCCTACAACTACCAAAAACTAACAAAGAAGCAAAATGTAAACATATTCACAATATTCACATATACACAATAACCAATAACAAGGCACACAATTGCAACTCCCAGGCAACGGTGCCATTTTGATGAAAGGAATTTTGATGGTAAATAATTTCACAAATAATTTCTCGTTGCAAGTATAGTTTCCAAACCAACTAAAATCCTTTTATACAAAAGATTGTTTGTCACAAGTAACAAATCCCTAACATTAATAACCGAAGTATTCAAACCTCGGGTCGTTCTCCCTAGAAATTGCAATAAGGTTTTCTTGTTTTTGGTTAGATGTATGTTTTGGGGTTTTTTGAATAAGAGACAAGAATTGTAATTACAAAGGAAATAGACTAATAACTATGAAAGTTCTTGGCATGGTATGAGAACTAGAAATCCTATCCTAGCTATCCTTATCAATTGTGATGAGAATTGTTTATTTCTCCCACTTAGTTAACCTCTAACCATGGAGGAAAGCCAAGTGGATGAATTAACTTGATTCCACAAGTTCTAGCCAAATCTAGATGAAAGACTAGCTTTAGTGGCGTTCAAGTCAATTAACAATCTCTAATTATCAATCAACAGGGAGTTTGATAACTCAAGAGTCTCCAATTACTCAAGCTAGGCCAAGAGGAACAAAATCTAATTCATAACTAAAAGAAGCATTTCATCAAACACATATAAGATAATAAAGGTAAACAACATGAATTGCAAGAATTAAAGAGAGATCTAACTACAAGGCAAGAGATCCACAATAGAAAACCAAATCAAACATGAAAAGACATGGAAATCATAAATTGCATTGAAAGAGAAATAAAAATCTACATAAAAATTCATAAAGCAAAAAGAGAATGAAAGCAAGAGAAGAAGTAGATCTAGATCTAAGAAATTAACCTATACCTAATCCTAATTCTAGAGAGAAGAGAGAGCGTCTCTCTCTAGAAACTAACTTTCCCTCCAAAACTAAACTAAACTAAACTAATGTATGAAGTAGTGGTAATTCCCCCTTGAATTCTTCCTTTAATAGCCTCAGAATTGAGTTGGATCTGGGCCTGGGAAGCCCAGAATTCTCCCCCAGCGTTTTGTCTTTAAGTGAGTAACGTGCAAGCATCGACACGTACACGCCATGTACGTGTACACATCGCTTGGCAATTTCATATCAACGTGTACGCATTATGTGCGCGTACGCGTCGCCATGCGACTTCACAATCCACGCGTGTGCGTCTACTGCAAGTGCGCGTCGATCTCAGCATCCCAAATCCTTGTTTCTTCATGACTTCTCCACTTGCTTGCTTTTCCTCTCCATCCTTTTGATCCATTCCTAGCCTTTCCAATCTGAATTCACTAACAAATACATCAAGGAATCTAGTAGAATCAAACGTGAATTAAATTTAGCTAATTAAAAGTTTGAAAAGCATGTTTTCACACTTAAGCACAATTTCAGAGACAATCATGAAACTATGCTATTTCATTGGATAAATGTGGGTAAAAGGTGGTAAAATCTCCTAAATTAAGCATAAGATGTACCACAAAATAGTGGTGCATCAGTTGTTGCACTGCATAATAGATTGCATGTGTAGTTAGTTGCTTGCATTTATGTCTTAATTGGTTGAAGTGATGAATTTCTTTTCCAAGAAACTATTCTATAGCATTTCACTAATTTGAATTAAAAATTTTGTTAAACTTGTTTGAAGATATTTAATTTGGAACATGGTTTTAGAGCTCGAACACACAAAACCAATGAGATTTTGAGCTTATTTGATTGGTTGCATTTTATCAACCAATATTTTGTTTTGGTGTGTGTTGTTCTCTCTAAAATTGTGACCTTTGTCTTGCTTGATTCTATATTTCCATTATTTGATGTATGCATGCACTTATATGATTGAGGCCTTTGTTTCATTGAGCTTACATACCCATATGGCCTTAACCCTTTCATTATCCTTTGCAAACTAATGTTGAGCCTATTTAACCCCATTTATTCTTTACTTTAGCACATCACTAACTCAATGCGAAAAACAATAATGTCCTTGATTTGAATCCTTGGTTAGCTTAGACTAGTGAGAGTGTTCATGATTTAAGTATGGAAAAGTTAGGTTTGGAAATAGTTGGTTTGAGAATTGGGTATTGTATATTTTTGTAAAAATGTGAAAAGAATGTTGAGGACATGTTTCTGCATTCAATACCTTAATCATATGCATTGAGGAAAAAAACAAAAGAAAAAGAAAAAGAAAAAGAAAAAAAGAGGGAAAAAGAAAAGAAAAAGAGCAAATAATAAAAGGGGACAAAATGCCCCAAAGAAAATGGTGATAGCAATGCATATGTAATGTACTCAAATTTCGGAAGCATGAACATATGGAAAACATAGTAATGGGTAGTTTGGTTTTGTATTTTGATTACATGGATTGTCTTAAGTTAGGTGGGAAGTTTAGGTTAATCAAGGATTCGGATTTTAGTCCACTTAACCAAATACAATCCTACCTTGACCCTAACCCCATTACAACCCTTGAAAAGACCGCTTGATATGTGTATTTGTGCATTAAATTTTTGTTGATTGGTAGAAGAAGAGCAAGTCTTAGGAAGCAAGATTAGTAGAGAATTGAGAGAACCGGCCCTTAAACACTTGAGTGATTAGAGTGTATATATTTCCAATGAGGGTTCGATGCTTGATTCTTTATTCCCGGCTTTCACAAGCTTTCTTTTTCCAAGTCTATTTGTACTTCATTTTATGATTTGAATTAGTGGAACCCATTTCATATTTGTTCTTGGAGAATTTGATTTACTTTTAACCAAGTAAGTAGAATCATTTTTTGCATGTACTTGCATTCATATAGATAGGTTGCATTTAATAAATCTTACCATTCTTCTTCATTCTTATGGTTCTCTTGAGTTTAGCATGAGGACATGCTAATGTTTAAGTGTTGGGAGATTGATAAACCTCATTTTTAGGGTTTATCTTGTGCTTAATTTAGTGAATTTTACCATTATTCTCACACTTGTTCATATAATTTGCATGTTTTACATTTTTCTTCCTAATTTTGTACTATGATTGAAAACATGCTTCTTTGGCCCTAAATTTGCTTATTTCAATCCTCTCTTATTACCATTCGATGTCGTGATATGTGTGTTAAGTGTTTTCATGTTTTATAGGGCAGGAAGGACTTAGAGGATGGAAAAGAAGCAGGCAAAAGTGGAAGGAACACAAGAAAATGAAGATGTGAGAAGCTGATACCGACGCGCACACATGGACCAAACATGCGCGTGATTGTGCCATACTTCAAGTGACTCGTATGCGTGACATGACGCGTACACGTGACCAATGCATCTTCAAAGCGACGCGTACGCGTGGCTGACGTGTACGCATGACAAAGCGTCACATGCTGCAGATATTAGAAAACACTGGGGGCGGTTTCTGGGCTGGTTTTGCCCAATTCCAAGCCCAAAAACACAGATTAGAGGCTGCAGAGTAGGGGGAATCCAATCATCCACACTTTCATTCATACAATTTGAGATGTTACATGTCGTTATTGGTGCACAAAATTGTGATCATCAACAATGGCTCCAAAGACTTGGTGCTCTCAAACACGAATCACACTTAGTCACAACTCCGCACAACTAACCAGCAAGTGTACTGGGTCGTCCAAGTAATACCTTACGTGAGTAAGGGTCGATCCCACGGAGATTGTTGGTATGAAGCAAGCTATGGTCACCTTGTAAATCTCAGTCAAGCGGATAATAATTGATTATTGGGTTTTCGAATAATAATAAATAATAAACAGAAAATAAAGATAAAGTTACTCATGTAATTCAATGGTGGGAATTTCAAACAAGTGCATGGAGGTGCTGTGTTCCTTCTGAATCTCTGCTTTCCTACTACTGTCATCCAATCCTTCTTATTCCTATCCATGGCAAGCTGTATGTATGGAATCACCATTGTCAATGGCTACATCCCATCCTCTCAGTGAAAATGGTCCAAATACTCTGTCACAGCACGGCTAATCATCTGTCGGTTCTCGATCATGTTGGAATAGAATCCCTTGATTCTTTTGCGTTTGTCATCATGCCCAACAATCGCGAGTTTGAAGCTCATCACAGTCATTCAATCCTGGAATCCTACTCGGAATACCACAGATAAGGTTAGACTTTCCGGATTCCCATGAATGCCGCCATCAATTCTAGCTATACCACAAAGATTCTGATTAAGGAATCCAAGAGATTTGTGCCCGGTCTAAGGTAGAATGGAAGTGGTTGTCAGTCACGCGTTCATAGGTGAGAATGATGATGAGTGTCATGGATCATCACATTCATCATGTTGAAGTGCAACGAATATCTTAGAATAGGAATAAAGAGAATTGAATAGAAAATAGTAGTAATTGCATTGAAACTCGAGGTACAGCAGAGCTCCACACCCTTAATCTATGGTGTGTAGAAACTCCACCGTTGAAAATACATAAGTGATAAAGGTTCAGGCATAACCGAATGGCCAGCCCCTAAAACATGATCACAGGATCAAAAATACAATCCAGGATGAAAATACAATAGTAAAAGGTTCTATTTATACTAGACTAGCTACTAGGGTTTACAGAAATAAGTAATTGATGCAGAAATCTATTTCCGAGGCCCACTTGGTGTGTGCTTGGGCTGAGCTTGAGCTTTACACGAGCTGAGGCTTCTATTGGAGTTGAACGCCAAGTTGTAACGTCTTTTTGGCATTCAACTCTGGTTTGTGACGTGTTTCTGGCGTTTGACTCCAGAATGCAGCATGGAACTGGCGTTGAGCGCCAGTTTGCATCATCTATTCTCAAATAAAGTATGGACTATTATATATTGCTGGAAAGCTCTGGATGTCTACTTTCCAACGCAGTTCAGAGCGCGCCATTTGGAGTTCTGTAGCTCTAGAAAATTTATTTCGAGTGCAGGGAGGTCAGAATCCAACAGCATCAGCAGTCCTTTGTCAGCCTTTTATCAGAGTTTTGCTCAGGTCCCTCAATTTCAGCCAGAAATTACCTGAAATCACAGAAAAACACAAAAACTCATAGTAAATTCCAGAAATGTGAATTTAGCATAAAAACTAATGAAAACATCCCTAAAAGTAGCTAGATCCTACTAAAAACTACCTAAAAACAATGCCAAAAAGCGTATAAATTATCCGCTCATCACAACACCAAACTTAAATTGTTGCTTGTCCCCAAGCAACTGAAAATAAATTAGGATAAAAAGAAGAGAATATACTATAAATCCCAAAATATCAATGAGTATTAATTCTAATTAGATGAGCGGGACTTGTAGCTTTTTGCTTCTGAACAGTTTTGGCATCTCACTTTCTCCTTTGAAGTTTAGAATGATTGGCATCTATAGAAACTTAGAATTTTAGATAGTGTTATTGATTCTCCTAGCTAAGTTTGTTGATTCTTGAACACAGCTACTTTTATGAGTCTTGGCCGTGGCCCTAAGCACTTTGTTTTCCAGTATTACCACCAGATACATAAATGCCACAGACACATGACTGGGTGAACCTTTTCAGATTGTGACTTAGCTTTGCTAAAGTCCCTAGTTAGAGGTGTCCAGAGCTCTTAAGCACACTCTTTTTGCTTTGGATCACGACTTTAACCACTCAGTCTCAAGCTTTTCACTTGGACCTGCATGCCATAAGCACATGGTTAGGGACAGCTTGATTTAGCCGCTTAGGCCTGGATTTTATTTCCTTGGGCCCTCCTATCCATTGATTCTCAAAGCCTTGGGTGCTTTTTACCCTTGTCTTTTGGTTTTAAGGGCTATTGGCTTTTTCTGCTTACTTTTTCTTTTTCTTTCTAAATTTTTTTTCGGAAGCTTTTGCTATTCACTGCTTTTTCTTGCTTCAAGAATCAATTTTCATGATTTTTCAGATTGTCAATAACATTCTCTTTGTTCATCATTCTTTCAAGAGCCAACAATTTAAACATTCATAAACAACAAGATAAAAAATATGCACTGTTCAAGCATTCATTCAGAAAACAAAAAGTATTGTCACCACATCAATATAATTAAACTAAATTCAAGGATAATTTTGAAATTCATGTACTTCTTGTTCTTTTGAATTAGAAACATTTTTCATTTAAGAGAGGTGAAGGATTCATGGAATTATTTATAGCCTTAAGACATAGTTATTAATTACTAATGATCATGAGGTAGAGACACAAAACATAAACAAACATATAGCATAAAAATCAAAAAACAAAGAGATAAGAATAAGAAAGTTAAGGAATGAGTCCACCTTAGTGTGGGTGGCACCTTTTGAAGGACCAATGGTGCTTTTTGAGCTCCTTTATGTCTCTTCCTTGCTTCTGTTGCATGATTCCTAGTGATTTTGGTGCTCCTATCCTTAGTTGCTCCCAATAATTATGTGGAGGAACATGTATTCCCTGAGGTATCTCAGGAATTTCTTGATGAGGGAATTCCTCATGCTCTCTTGATGTGCAGTCAAATGCTCTATTACTGAGCTATGGATCCATGAGATGAATCTCTCCATCTCCCATGACTCAGAGGTGGAAGCTTTTGTCTTCCCTTTTCTCTTCTTTTTTTTTTTGAGGTTTCTCTGGCCTTAGGTGCCATCAATGGTTATGGAAAAGTAAAAAAGCTATGCTTTTACCACACCAAACATAAAATGTTGCTCACCCTCGAGCAAAAAAAGAAAGAATAGAAGAAGAAGAAGAAGATATGGAGGAGATGGAGGGATGTGTGTATTCGGCTATATGGGTGGGATTGGGTGGGAAAGAGATTTTAAATTTTGAAGGTAGGTGGGGTGTATGGGGAAGAGCGGATAGATGTGAGTGGTGAATGGAAAACAGAAGGGATGACCGTGAATGGAGAGAGAGGGTGAGGTGGGTGGGGATCCTGTGAGGTCCACAGATCCTGAGGTGTCAAGGATTTACATCCCTGCACCAATTAGGCGTGTAAAATGCCTTTGCATGCAATTCTGGCGTTTAGACGCCAGATTGATGCTTGTTTTAGGCATTCAACGGCCATGTGTAGCATGTTTCTGGCGTTGAACGCCAGTTCCATGCTTGTTTCTGGCGTTCAGCGCCAGCTTTCCTCAGGGTGTATTCCTGGCGTTTAAACGCCAGGATGTTGCTTGTTTCTGGCGTTCAATGCCAGATCCATGATCTGTTCTGGCATTGAACGCCAACCAGATTCTCCTTACTGGTGTTTAAATGCCAGTAAGTCCTTCCTCCAGGGTGGGATTTTTCTTCTGCTGTTTTTTTATTCTGTTTTTAATTTTAGTATTTTTTTCATGACTCCACATGATCATGAACATAATAAAACATAAAAGAACAATGAAAATAAAATAAAATTAGATAAATAAAAATTGGGTTGCCTCCCAATAAGCGCTTCTTTAATGTCAATAGCTTGACAGTGGGCTCTCATGGAGCCTCACAGGTAATCAGGTCAATGTTGTAGACTCCCAACACCAAACTTAGAGTTTGGACGTGGGGATTCAACACCAAACTTAGAGTTTGGCTGTGGCCTCTCAACACCAAACTTAAAGTTTGATTGTGTGGGCTTTGTTTGACTCTGTACTGAGAGAAGCTTTTCATGCTTCCTCTCCATTGTTAAAGAAGAAGATCCTTGAGCCTTAAACACAAGGTAGTCCTCATTTAATTGAAGGACTAATTCTCCTCTGTTAACATCTATCACAGCTCCTACTGTGGCTAGGAAAGGTCTTCCAAGGATGATGTATTCATCCTCCTCCTTTCTAGTGTCTAAGATTATGAAATCAGCAGGGATGTAAAGGCCATCAACCTTTACAACCACGTCCTCTACCAATCCATAAGCTTGTCTTACTGACTTGTCTGCCATTTGTCATGAGAATAAGGCAGGCTGTACCTCAATGATCCCCAGCTTCTCCATTACAAAGAGTGGCATAAGATTTATGCTTGACCCTAGGTCACACATAGCCTTTTCAAAGGTCATGGTGCCTATGGTACATGGTATTAAGAATTTGCCAGGATCTTGTTTCTTTTCAGGTAAAGTTTGCTGAACCCATGTATCTAGTTCACCAATGAGCAAGGGAGGTTCACCTTCCCAAGTCTCATTACCAAACAATTTGGCATTCAGCTACATGATAGCTCCTAGATATTGAGCAACTTGCTCTCCAATTACATCTTCATCCTCTTCAGAGGAAGAATAGTCTTCAGAACTCATGAATGGTAGAAGGAGGTTTAATGGAATCTCTATGGTCTCTATATTAGCTTCAGATTCCTTTGGGTCCTCAATAGGGAACTCCTTCTTGGTTAGGAGACGTCCCATGAGGTCTTCCTCATTGGGACTCACGTCCTCCCCTTCCTCCTTGCATTCGGCCATATTGACTAATATCAATGGCCTTGCACTCTCTCTTTGGATTCTCTTCTGTATTGCTTGGGAGAGTACTAGGAGGAGTTTCAGTGATTTTCTTACTCAGCTGGCCCACTTGTGCCTCCAAATTTCTAATGGAGGACCTTTTTTCACTCATGAAACTTAAAGTGGCTTTAGATAGATCAGAGACTACGTTCGCTAAGTTAGAGGTGCTCTGTTCAGAATTCTCTGTCTGTTGCTGAGAAGATGATGGATAAGGCTTGATATTGCTGAGCCTATTTCTTCCACCATTATTAAAGCTTTGTTGAGGCTTTTGTTGATCCTTCCATGAGAAATTTGGATGATTTCTCCATGATGAATTATAGGTGTTTCCATAAGGTTCACCCATATAATTTACCTCTGCTATTCCAGGATTCTCAGGATCATAAGCTTCTTCTTCAGAAGACGCCTCATTAGTACTGTTGGATGCATTTTGCCATCTATTCAGACTTTGAGAAATCATGTTGACTTGATGAGTCAACATTTTGTTCTGAGCCAATATGGCATTCAGAGCATCAATTTCAAGAACTCCCTTCCTTTGAGGCGTCCCATTATTCACAGAATTCCTCTCAGAAGTGTACATGAACTGGTTATTTACAACCATGTCAATAAGTTCTTGAGCTTCTGCAGGCGTTTTCTTTAGGTGAATGGATCCACCTGCAGAATGGTCCAGTGACATCTTAGAGAACTCAGATAGACCATAATAGAATATATCTATCATGGTCCATTCTGAAAACATGTCAGAAGGACATCTTTTGGTCATCTGTTTATATCTTTCCCAAGCATCATAGAGGGATTCACCATCTTTCTGTTTGAAGGTCTGAACATCCACTCTAAGCTTGCTCAGTTTTTGAGGAGGAAAGAACTTAGCCAAGAAGGTCGTGACCAGCTTATCCCAGGAGTCCAGGCTATCTTTAGGTTGAGAGTCCAACCATCTTCTAGCTCTGTCTCTTACAGCAAAAGGGAAAAGCATGAGCCTGTAGACTTCAGGATCTACTCCATTAGTCTTAATAGTCTCACAGATCTGCAAGAACTCAGTTAAGATCTTCGGATGGAAGTCCATAAAACTTGCAGTTTTGTTGCATTAGAGCAACTAATTGAGGTTTCAGCTCAAAATTATTTACTCCAATGGCAGGAATTGAGATGCTTCTTCCATCAAACTTGGAAGTAGGTGTAGTATAATCACCAAGCATCCTCCTTGCATTATTGTTGTTGGGTTCGGCTGCCATCTCCTTTTCTTATTCAAAAATTTCAGCAAGGTTGTCTCTGGATTGTTGTAATTTAGCTTCTCTTAGTTTCCTCTTCAGAGTCCTTTCAGGTTCTGGGTCAGCTTCAAGAAGAATGCCTTTTTCCTTATTCCTGCTCATATGAAAGAGCAGAGAACAAGAAAAGAAGAAAGGAGGAATCCTCTATGTTACAGTAAAGAGGTTCCTTATTGTTAGTAGAAGAAGAAAGGGAATAAAGAAAGGAAAATCCAAACAGAAGGGTGAGGATAAGGGTAGTGATTTGAGATGAAGAGAGGTGAAGAGAAGTGTTAGTAAATAAATAAATAAATAGAAGAAGAGAAGAGGGAAAGAATTTCGAAAATAATTTTTGAAAAGGAGTTAATAATTTTCGAGAATTAAGATAAGAAATAAAATTAAAATTAAAAATTGACACAATTAATTAAATTAAGAATAATTTTGAAAAAGGGGGAGATATTTTCAAAAATTAGAGAGGGAGAAATAGTTAAGTTGTTTTGAAAAAGATAAGAAACAAACAAAAAGTTAGTTAGTTAATTGAAAAAAAAAGATTTGAAAATCAATTTTGAAAAGATAAGAAGATAAGAAGATAGAAAAGATCATTTGAAATCAAATTTTTGAAAAAGATAAAATTTTGAAAAAGATATGATATAAAAGATATGATAAAAAGATATGATTAAAAAGATTTGGTTAGAAAAGATTTAATTTTTAACATTAAAATTAATTACTTAACTAACAAGAAACTAAAAGATAAGATTCTAGAATTTAAAGATTGAACCTTTCTTAACAAGAAAGTAACAAACTTCAAATTTTTGAACCAATCACATTACTTGTTAGTTAAGTTTCGAAAATTTTGAAATAAAATTAAGAAAAAGATTTTGAAAAATAATTTTTGAAATTTTCGAAAATCATGAAAGAAAAATGAAAAAAGATTTGAATTTTGAAAAAGTTTTAAAAAGATAAGATTTTTAAAATTTGAAAATTTGACTTGACTTACAAGAAACAACTAATTTTAAAAAAAAATTAACTAAGTCAACTCAAATTTTCGAAATTTTGAGAGAAAAAAGGAAAAGATATTTTTTATTTTTGAATTTTTAATTATGAGAGAGAAAAACATAAAAATGACCCAAAACATAAAGATTTTGGATCAAAACACATGATGCATGCAAGAATACTATGAATGTCAAGATGAACACCAAGAACACTTTGAAGGTCATGATGAACATCAAGAACATACTTTTGAAAAAAATTTTATGCAAAGAAAACATGCAAGACACCAAACTTAGAAATCTTTAATGCATGGACACTATGAATGCAAAAATGCATATGAAAAACAATAAAAGACACAAAACAAGAAAACATCAAGATCAAACAAGAAGACTTACCAAGAACAACTTGAAGATCATGAAGAACACCATGAATGCATGAATTTTCGAAAAATAATGCATAAATTTTTAAAAACATGCAATTGACACCAAACTTAAAAATTGACTCAAGACTCAAACAAGAAACACAAAATATTTTTGGTTTTTTATGATTTTATGATTTTTTTATTTTCTTTTATTTTTTTCGAAAAAAAACATATAGAAAAAGAAATTAAGAGATTCAAAATTTTTAATAAGAATTCCAGGAATCTTTCAATGTTAGTCTAAAGCTCCAATCCAAGGGTTGGGCATGGCTTAATAGCCAGCCAGCTTTATAAGATATAAATTAGGCTTGCAACAGCTGATATTTCATCCAACTCCATATACATACCCGTTATGTTGACAAGTGGAAGCCTCAATTCAAAAGGATTTGGATATGGCTTTACAGCCAGTCAGGCTTCAACATGTTACTATGAAACTCTAGAATCCATTCTTAAAAATTTTGGAATAATTTTTGAAAACAAAAGATAAATTTTGAAAAATATTTTTGAAAACTTTTTGAAAAGAAAATAAAAAGAAAATTACCTAATCTGAACAACAAGATGAACCGTCAGTTGTCCAAACTCGAACAATCTCCGGCAACGGCGCCAAAAACTTGGTGCATGAAATTGTGATCATCAACAATGGCTCCAAAGACTTTGTGCTCTCAAACACGAATCACACTTAGTCACAACTCCGCACAACTAACCAGCAAGTGTACTGGGTCGTCCAAGTAATACCTTACGTGAGTAAGGGTCGATCCCACGGAGATTGTTGGTATGAAGCAAGCTATGGTCACCTTGTAAATCTCAATCAGGTGGATAATAATTGATTATTGGGTTTTCAAATAATAATAAATAATAAATAGAAAATAAAGATAAAGTTACTCATGTAATTCAATGGTGAGAATTTCAGACAAGTGTATGGAGGTGCTGTGTTCCTTCTGAATCTCTGCATTACTACTGCTTTCATCCAATCCTTCTTATTCCTTTCCATGGCAAGCTGTATGTAGGGCATCACTGTTATCAATGGCTACATCCCATCCTCTCAGTGAAAATGGTCCAAATGCTTTGTCACAGCACAGCTAATCATCTGTCGGTTCTCGATCATGTTGGAATAGAATCCCTTGATTCTTTTGCGTTTGTCATCACGCCCAACAATCGCGAGTTTGAAGCTCGTCATAGTCATTCAATCCCGAAATCCTACTCGAAATACCACAGACAAGGTTAGACTTTCTGGATTCCCATGAATGCCACCATCAATTCTAGCTTATACCACGAAGATTCTGATTAAGGAATCCAAGAGATATGCGCCCGGTCTAAGGTAGAACAGAAGTGGTTGTCAGTCATGCGTTCATAGGGGAGAATGATGATGAGTGTCATGGATCATCACATTCATCATGTTGAAGTGCAACAAATATCTTAGAATAGGAATAAAGAGAATTGAATAGAAAATAGTAGTAATTGCATTGAAACTCGAGGTACAGCAGAGCTCCACACCCTTAATCTATGGTGTGTAGAAACTCCACCGTTGAAAATACATAAGTGATAAAGGTTTAGGAATGGCCGAATGGCCAGCCCCCAAAACGTGATCACAGGATCAAAAATACAATCCAGGATGAAAATACAATAGTAAAAGGTCCTATTTATACTAGACTAGCTACTAGGGTTTACAAAAATAAGTAATTGATACAGAAATCCACTTCCGGGGCCCACTTGGTGTGTGCTTGGGCTGAGCTTGAGCTTTACACGAGCTGAGGCTTCTATTGGAGTTGAACGCCAAGTTGTAACGTGTTTTTGGCGTTCAACTCTGGTTCGTGGCGTGTTTCTGGTGTTTGACTCTAGAATGCAGCATGGAACTGGCGTTGAGCGCCAGTTTGCATCTTCTAATCTCAAATAAAGTATAGACTATTATATATTGCTGGAAAGCTCTGGATGTCTACTTTCCAACGCCATTCAAAGCGCGCCATTTGGAGTTATTTAGCTCCAGAAAATTCACTTATAGTGCAGGGAGATCAGAATCCAATAGCATCAGCTGTCCTTTGTCAGCCTTTTATCAGAGTTTTGCTCAGGTCCCTCAATTTCAGCCAGAAATTACCTGAAATCACAGAAAAACACACAAACTCATAGTAAAGTCCAGAAATATGAATTTAGCATAAAAACTAATGAAAACATTCCTAAAAGTAGCTAGATCCTACTAAAAACTACCTAAAAACAATGCCAAAAAGCATATAAATTATCTGCTCATCAGTTATCTAGAGAGAGAAGCTCTTTCCTCTCTCTAGGTTTTAGGGATTTTAGGTTTATTTCTTCTCAAATTCATATTTCTACCTAGCTTTAATTTAGGTTTCTTCTACTTTTATTTGTTCTAGCACTTTAGTTATTTACTTCTCTCATTGATTCCTTTATTTTGCTAATTTAGTTTACGAGTTCCTGTGTTACTTTCAATTTTCATTCATGCAATTTATGTTTCACGTTTCTTAAAGTTCAATTGCTTTGCTATTGTTATTTCTTTGCTTTGGTTAGTTTTAGATTTTGCTATGTTTCGTTGGTTTTCTATGTTTTTGTGTTATGCCTTCTAAGTATTTGATAAAATGCTTGGTAGGATTTTAAATTAGATTTCTATGTTCTTAACTTGGATTGATCAATTAGAGACTCTTGAGTTATCAAAATTCTCTTGTTGATTGGTGATTGATAATTGCTAATTTGCTTGGGTTTCACTAAATCTAATCTTTGATTAGGACTTGTGAACTTAAGTTGATTTTACTAACTTGACTTTCCTTCATTATTAGAAGTTAACTAAGTGAGAGCAAAAGGCAATTACCATCACAATTGATGATGATAATAAGGATAGAAATTCCAATTCTCAATCCTTGTTAGGAGCTTTATTATTTATTAGTTTATTTTCTTACAATTTTTACTTTCTTGTTTCCCATTACAAAACCCAAAAATATACTTTTCCATAACCAATAATAACCATACTTCCCTGCAATTCCTTGAGAGACGACCCGAGGTTTAATTCTTCGGTTAATTTTATTGGGCTTGCTTAAGTGACAAACAATTTAAATATTGATTGAGGTTTAATTATCGGTTTAGAACTATACTTGCAACGCGATATTTTTGTGAAAATCTTTACCAATATTTTTCATCCGTCAGACTATTTCTGCCTCTCTCCAATCCTTCTTATGACTTAAGATATCTTTCATGAACTTAGCATAAGAAGGTATCTGTTCAAGAGCCTCTGCAAAAGGGATCTTGATCTCAAGTGTCTTGAGATAATCCGCAAAGCGGGCAAATTGTTTATCCTTTTCTGCTTGGCAAAGCTTCTGAGGATATGGCATCTTAGCCCTGTACTCATCAACCTTAGTTGATGTAGGTTGGATGCCTACAGAGTTGGAAGGGGGGTTATTAGCTTGCTTAGGAAGGATCTTCTCAACACTTGCATGCGTCTGACCATTCCTAGTTGGGTGATCAACACCCTTGCTGCCCCCTTCCTGGCATTCAACACCAGGAACACTGTTCCCTTGTGGGCGTTCAACGCCAAGGGTGGGTATCCCTTCTTGGCGTTGAACGCCAAGAGTGTTTCCCCCTTTTGGGCGTTCAATTCCAGGAGTGAGCACCCCTTCTTGGCGTTGAACGCCAATGACATTCCTCTTTGGACGTTCAACGTCCTCAGAGGTGTCCTAGATAGTAGTCTGGTTGTCCTTTGTTAGCCTTTCTTCTTCTGGTCTACTGTTGCTCTAAGGTTAGGTGTTCAACGTTTTCCCATTCCTCAGTTAGATTGCCTGACATTCATCTTTTATCTGCTGAAATAATTACTGCCTTGTTTGACTTAGTTGGGCTTCTACATTCCTGTTAGAAGCCTGAGTTTCTTGCAAAGCCTTTTGCAACTCCAGCAACTGCTGTGTAAGGGCGTGCAGCTGCTAAGTCAATGGGCCATCTTGTTCTTGACAGTTAGACTCAGCAGATATTGTCTTCCTCATATATATAGAACCACCAGCAGAGTGGTCTAGAGACATCCTAGCCATGTCCGTGAGGCCATAATAGAATATGTCTAATTGCACCCACTCTGAAAACATTTAAGTGGGGCATTTCCATAGCATTCTTCTATACCTTCCCCAGGCATCATGAAGATATTCTTTATTCTCTTGTTTGAAGCCTTGGATGTCCAGCCTTAACTGGGTCAATTTCCTTGGGGAAAAGTATTGATTTGGAAACTTATCTACTAGTTGCTTCCATGTTTTCAAGCTAGATTTGGGTTGGTTATCTAACCACCTCTTTGCTTGATCTCTTATAGCAAAGGAAAAGAGTAGCAGCCTGTAGACATCCTGGTTCTTCTTGTGGAAAGTTTGCCAAGAACTCAGTAGGTTCTTCTTGTGGAAGTCCAGAGTACTGGCGGTTTTCAAAAAAGAACAGAGAGAAAGAGATAAGAAATTTTCGAAATTTAAAAGACAGGAATTAGTTAAGAAGTTTTAAAAAAGTAGAAAGAGAAAACAAGTAACTAATTAAGAAATATTTGAAAATAAAATAAGAACGAAGATTAGAAAAACATTTGATTTAAAAAGTTTTGAAATTTAAGAATTGGAAAAAAAATCAACAAGATTAGAATGTAAAAGATTTGAAAAAAATTTGATTTTAAAATTAAAATTGAAACAAGATAAGATAAATATTTGAAAATAAGTTGAAAAGATAAGATTTGAAATTTGATTTTTGAAAAATATTTGATTTTGAAATTTGAAATTAAGATAAGATAAGATAGAGATTTGAAAAAGATTTGAATTTTAAAATTTAAAAATAAATATAAGATAGGAAAGAATCAAATTAAACGAAAAGAATTGAAAAGATTTTAAAAATATAAGATTTGAAAATTAAAATTTTAAATTTGAAATTAAGATAAGATAACATAATGATTTGAAATTAAAATTTGAATTTCTTTTTTGGAATTTTCAAAAAAATTTTGAAATAAAGATAAAAAATAAATTCTTTTTTGAATTAATAAAGAAAGAGAAAAACAACCAAAAGACACCAAACTTAAAATTTTTAGATCAAAAGACACTAATTTTCGAAAATTAAGAAGACAAACACCAAAAGATACCAAACTTAAAACTTTTAAAATCAAAACAAGAAAAGAAACAAAAGCAACTTGAATATCAAGAAGAACACTAAAGAACATGATGGTTTATTAGTGGCTAATTGAAGGGGAGGTTGAATCTTAGCCCCTTTTTCACTTAGTAACTCTTGCTGTACTTGAGGAGATATTTTTGTTTTTCTCTCGTGCCTAGTCAAGAGACTTTTTCTTTTTGTCTCGTGACCAGCCAAGAGATATTTTTTAGTTTTGTCTCCTGTGCACCAGAATAAGAAACGGAGTAGAAGAGAGAGAAAATTACACCCAGATATATCCTGGTTCAGCTGCAAAGTGCAATGCAGCCTACATCCAATCTCTATCACAACAATGATGGAATTTCACTATAATCATCTTTGATTACAAACACCAATTCTCCCTAGGAACTACTCTTCCTATCCGGGACAAGTCCAGAATCTAATCCCTAATCCTGAACTTGAATTGGTCACTGCCAAGCTTTCAATTGCTAAGTGCTAACCCAATTTGCAAGGGGATTCCCACAGAATCATGAAACACAACACAGATGTACAAAGGACCTCTAAGGACATCTATCGCTTTTTCTTTTAATTTTGTGCACTCTGCCTTTTTCTGCTCTATGGCTTTTTCTTACAAACCTCACTGTTTTCCTTTTTCCATGAGACTCAAGACAGACAAAATTAAACAGAAAATTACAAAATGAAGAATATTGAAGGAGAAGAACTTCTGTTAGCTTAGGTAGCAATGTGAACACTGTGCTTTTCACTCTTTTCCTTGCTTCAAGCCCTGGTTATTCTCCCTTATTTATAGAAGGGGAAGACTCCACAGTTGAAACTGTTGAACCAAGCTAAACTTCTTCTTCTTCATGCAAAACTGGTTCGGCCAAAGAGAGAGGAGAGATAACCGAATGTAATAACCAACATGCAATTACCTTTGTGTCTTCTCATTACACCAAGCTTCATCAATCCAAGCCATCCCTCTTGACCTCCACTCCAAGAAGGACTCCTAGCCCTTGATGCATTCTTGATGCATGACAGCTCCTTCTGCTCCACTTTTGCTTCCTCCTTTACGTAGCCTCCCTAGCTACCTTCTGTGATGAGTGAACACAAAAAGCAGAGACGAGCCATGCCTCTGAGATCTTCTTCCTCTGACCAAAATCTTCTTCTTCCATTTTTTGTATGGAGAGCATGAGCTTACTTTACTAAATCTTACCTTATTTTGGTGAAGATCTCAGCCACAACATACTTTTTCTTTTCTTTTTCTTGCCATCATTACAATGGTCTTGTTACTTGCTTCTTCTTCTCTATGGTAGCTTGCCATAGCTTCCATATTTTCCTGAGTAGTAACTGAGAATGAGAAGAGAGAGTAGAGAGAGAAGAAAGAGAAGGAAGAAAAGTATTCAATGGACTTGAAAAAATGAATTTAACAGAATTAATTTTCTTCCCTTTTTGCTTTAGGTAGCGTGTTTCATCATTAAAGCCATCAAATCATTTTCCTCTTTCTCTTTCATATTTCCAATGCTTACATTAACTTCACTTAATAAAATTTGAATTCCACTAGATGGAGAGAGTGGTATCCGTGGAAGCATGTAGCCATGATTCAATGAATTGGGTTTCATTACTTTGAAAGAATAACTTAACCATAGTGTCCCAATTCCATCTTACTTTCGGACCAAGCCTTTTTGTTGGACTTTTAAATTAGTTTTACTAGCCCAATAACAAGATGTTGTTTCAGCCAAGTCACTTAAACAATTTAACCAAGGCTGAATGTTTGCAATTTCATTGGGCTTGCAATTTTTCTTTTCTTTTCAGCCCAATATCAAAATCTGCACAGCCAAATTATTTTAATTAACATATATGAATTGAAATCAAATTAATAATTTTGCAATTAATTGTTTTAATAATGTTTGATCATCATCAATTTTAATTTGAGTATTCCAAACTCATCAATATCTCCCTTGATGACAAACATTATTAAAAATTGAAATGGAAAGAAATCAAAGATTAGAGTATTCCCTTTGAATACTTGGATTCCTTCCTTTCCAATTGTTACATGGCTCTCCCTTAATGTATGCTTATTTTACCAAAGGAAGCTTTACCTGTAACTTTTGAAATCAAGCTTAAGGCAACTATGTATTCAACATGTTGAAATTTTGAAATATTGAATGGCTTGATTTATGAGCAGATATGAGATGATAAACAAAACTAACTTGTTATCACAAAAGGATTCTCTGCTCAATCCAAACAAAAAGCTTGAGTACAAAGTACATCACATTCAAGACATATTTGATAATTCCATAAACCATTGCTGCCAGAACAATATTTTACAGCCATCAAAAATTTCTATTTATTGTAAGGAAAACATTTTAATATGATCATATCAGAGCACATAACATTTGTCCATCTTTTCATTCATGAATCAGAGCATAAGAAATCACCAAAAATTTCAAAGTCCAGCAAACATATTATCACAGCAAAGACAAACCATTTGAACAAAATATATTAGCAAACATATCAGCACAACAAATCATTGAAATAAGGGTGATCATGAATCATAAGCGATTTCTTCCCCTGTTTCCCTGTTTCTTTCTATTTTCAAATTTTTTTTGCTTTCCTCCCCCTTTTGTCATCAAAGGGAAAACCTGCAAAGAATGACAATGGTATGCAAAATATCCAAAATATAACTAGTACCAAAATAATAGAGTGATGCAGGTGGAAACTGTCTCTCAACAAATTTTCTTCGGCAAGTGTACCGAATTTGTCGTCAAGTAAAAACTCACAATAGAGTGAGGTCGAATCCCACAGGGATTGATTGATCAAGCAACTTTAATTAGAAGAATGTTCTAGTTAAGCAAATTCAGAATTTGGGTTGAGATTTGCAGAAAATAAAATGGCAGGAATGTAAATAACAGAAAAAGTAAATGCTAGAATTAAAGGGCTGAAAGTAAATGACTGAAAGTAAATTGCAGAATTGTAAATGGGAATTGGGTGTTTGCTCATGAAAGTAAACGCAAAAATTAAAGAGAATAGATGAGATCAGAATTGGGGAATTCATTGGGCGCAGGAGATGTTGCAATTCTCTGGATCAAGTTCATTTTCATCTCTTCCTCAATCAATACACTCATTGATCTCCTTGGCAATCTTAATTGATTGAATTACAATTTCTTGTAATTCAATCTCTCAAATCTTGATCAATAGCCAATTCCTTGGTCAATTGCTCATGAGAAGAGATGAAGTGTGGTCACTGATTATACCACATGCATTTCCCAAATCAAGTATTGAGAGGATTATAGTCACATATCCATCCAAACCCAATTTGGTCCAGCATGAGAAAGCATTTCTAGCTTGATCTCTTCATTCCTCTTTCAAGGCTCAGAAGAGATCCAAGTTTGAATAGCTTCTTTTCCAAGATAACTACCCAATGGGATGAAGATCGAAAGCTTTCAAGTGAAATCAAGAGAAAAGATAGAAGAAGAGTAATGAAAACTAGTATTAATCCATCAAATTACAACAGAGCTCCCTAACTCAATGAAAGGGGCTTAGTTGTTCATAGCTCTAGAAAATGAAAACAAAGATGGAGAATACATCATGGAGCTAGAAGAGCAGAGTAAAATACAGAGAGTGGTCCCTTTTTTCCCTTTTCCGAACTCCTTAAATAATTCAAAGCTACTCCTATATATACTACTCTTCTCAGCTTCTAGTTGGCTCTTCAAGTCTTGGGCCTTTGGATCTTGAGATTGAAGCAGTTTTCTTCTTCATTTGGGCTTGGTTTTACTTGCAGAGAGAAAGTGTGAAGTGGGCAGAGACTTTAGCTCAGGACGTTAGGGGTGTTAACGTTTTAGTGAAAGAATGAGTTTGAGAACGTTAGTGACACTCAACATTGTCACTAACGTTCCAATGTACCCCTTTGCCTCACGTTAGAGTCCACGTTAACTAGGTTAACGTGGCTTCTAACATGGCCTTTCCAACCTTCGAGAACGTTAGTGACACTTAACATTGTCACTAACGTTCCAATGTGCCCCTATGTCTCACGTTAGAGTTCACGTTAACTAGGTTAACGTGGCTTCTAACGTGGCCATTCTTAGCCATCCCCAACGTTACTGACAATGTTGAGTGTCACTAACGTTGGCTCATCTTTCACTCATCATCGTTAGCCTTCCACGTTAACTAAGTTAACGTGGAAGTTAACATGGCTCCTTGGGGTTTTGTGGTTGCTTCCAATGTTAGTGACAATGTTGGGTGTCACTAACGTTGTCGACCACCCTTGCCTCTTACGTTAGCTCCCACGTTAACCAAGTTAACGTGGGAGTTAACGTGGTACATTGCACCTTAGGCCAAAGTTAGTTACAATATTGAGTGTCACTAACGTTGGCTTCCTTCCCCCTTTTAACGTTAGAGGCCACGTTAACTAAGTTAACGTGGACTCTAACGTAGCTACTTATGATCATTGGCCAACGTTAGTGATAATGTTAAGTGTCACTAACGTTGGCTCAAAGTCCCTTCTTCACGTTAGAGTTCACGTTAACTTAGTTAACGTGACTCTTAACGTGGGCAATGATGGCTTTGAGAGCGTTATTGGCAATCATTTTTCTCATTAACTTTGCAAGTTACCTCCCATTCCACGTTAGTGGTAACGTTAATTAGATTAACGTGACTGCTAAGTGGTTCTTCCTTGCTTCCTTTGGTCTTGAAATCAAGCAATAGAGTGCATCAAAGTTCTAGTCCAAGTCATGGGTAATGCAACATGAAATTTGTTGTTAAACTCATGCAAAATCCTCATGAAATCATGTAAAATTCACAAAGTATGCTTGAATCAAGGTGTAAGTGAATATCTACCCAAAACTAGCTTATTTTCTAAGGAAATGCATGAAACTACCTTAAAAATAGTAAAGAAAATGTCAGTGAAACTGGCCAAGATGCCCTGGCATCACAACACCAAACTTAAAGCTTGCTTGTCCCTAAGCAAGTACTGGAACAAGAGAATGACGAATGGAATGCCAAGAGAAAGGAGTCATTCTTATGGAAGTCATGTCACTGATTTTATGGTGGTTTCATGCATAGCAACTTAGGTTCATTCCATTACTGGCTTTCAGACCTTTATCATGTCCTAAAACACTGATTTTGCTTATATCTCATGAGACTTTTATTGATCCTTTTATTGTCATTCCAGGGCTTATTTGTGTTCTTCAGGCTAAGTGCTCTGTAAGGGGGCAACTCTTTAAGATAAGCTTTCAGCCAACACTCCCGAACCAGTTGGTTCAAGGTGCTAGGTGTTGAGACACCCCTAAGGACTTACTCCCTCAAGTCTCTCCCCCATACATACATACCACAGGCATCTGGTTCATTTATTTTCCTTCTTGAGACCTTGGTGTCCAACACCTCTTTGGGTTACTAAATGCTCTGTAGTGAAGGTTACTCTTGATAGTGGACTTTCAGCTGATAATCCCGAGTTAGTTAACCCAAGTTACCAAGTGATAAGGCACCTCTAAGAGCTTATTCATCCAAGTAAATCCCTCACACAGGAACACCACAGACACATGCCTCAAGATTAAAACCATTGGTGCTTAGCCTTATTGCTTACTCTTTTTCTTTTGTTTTTCACTTTAAGTGTTCTTTCCCTTGCTCTTATTAAGATCTTGTTGTTTACTTAGTCTCATGGGTATATTCAAAGTATAGTATTCAGGCCAGATAGTTGTCATCCCCACCTTATGGTTGAACCAACTTAGCTAACTTATGATCACACCAAAGACTCATGAATGCACTTCCATATTATGAACTCCACTCTGGTCTATTTAAAACACAATCATTCTCTTTTTCATTTGATTTAAAAAAAACAAGCATACAATAAGTAATGGTATGATGCAGTAACACTTAAACTAGAAATCATAGACCTAAGCAATTAAACCTAAAATGCATAATTGAAAAGGTTCAAACTATCATGGAAGCATGTTCTATTTCATACAAGATCTTCCTTATTTCAAAATGGAAAAAGAGAGACCAAAGAAGGAGCTTCACCACCTTTTACTCTTGTGGCCGTCCATGCTCTTATCCTTGCTTGTCCTCCTTTTGTGGTGTCCGAACCTTCTTTGTTTAGTTGTCCAATCCATCACTTTTAATGCTCCTTTTCTTTTCCCTATAAAGACAAAATAAGAAAGGTGAGAATAATATCAATACCAAAGACAATTGACACTTTACGGCAAAGAAAAGAAAAGATTAGATTGTTTATTTATGAATTCCAACTAACTAACTAACTGTGTGTCCTTATATGCACATTGGTGGCACCTTGGGGTGACACCAAACTTAGTTTGGAGCACTGTGATGAAAAGTTCTGTTCAAAACTCCAAGACTAGCATGCACCTTGGTTTGCTTTGAACACCAAACTTGTTCCTCACTATATACTGCACAATAAGGATTTCACCAAGTGTTTGTCTCAAGTTTGGGTTGGACTTCATAAACATTGACTTATTTACTTTTCTAAAAGCATATAAAACATGGGTTGCCTCCCATGAAGCGCTTCTTTAGCGTCACTAGCTTGACGTTTCTCCCTCATCAGGGTGGTTGGTAGTGCTTGAAGTCTTCCCCTCTTGCTGTGGACTTGTATCCATTGGTTGTATCAATGATCTCGACATGTTCCAGGGAGAGAACTCTGTTGATAGTGAAGACTTTAGGTAACTGAGATGGTACTGTGGGGAGATTAGGGGGAATATCTGGGAAGTAAGCTGAGATCATTATATCCCCTGGAGAGAAGTCTTCCGTAGGGATCTTTTTGTTCCTCCACCTCCTTGGTACCTTTTTCCTTGTGTCTTTTGACATTGCCTTGCTCTTGATGACTCCTTCCTCTAAGGTGGTTTTGTTGCTTCCTTCACATATCTCTGGTAGTTTAGGTTCCTCCAGTTTTTCCTTGAGCTGTGGCAACTGCCTGTTTCCTTGTTCCTCATGCATGAGTTTCTCTAGATGGGTTGGGTGTGCTTCAATGCTTGCTTCCTCCTTCAACATCTCATTGTGATCTTTGCTTAGTTCCTTGTGCTCTTGCTTTGCTTCTTGTGAGAGTTTGAAGACATTAAAGCTGAGTCGTTCATCATGGATCCTCAATATTAGCTCCCCTTGCTCCACATCTATGAGTGCTCTGGCTGTAGCTAGAAATGGTCTTCCCAATATGATTGGGTAAGTGTGACTCTCTTTCATGTCCAGAATGACAAAGTCTGTTGGGAGAAAGTATTTCTCAACTTTTAGCAACACATTCTCCACCACTCCTATTGCTTGCTTTTGAGTCTTGTCAGCCAGTCTGATGACCACATCTGTGGGCATTATCTCATTAATCTGCAGCTTCTTTACCAAGGATAATGGCAATAAGTTGATGCTTGCCCCCAAATCACAGAGTGCTCTATCAAACATTGTTTCTCCTATGGCACAGGGGATGTGAAAACTCCCTGGGTCTTTTCTTTTTGCAGGCAACTCAGGTTGAATAAGGGCACTACATTCCTTGTTCAACACTATAGTCTGGCCTCCTTTGAGTGAGCTTTTCCTGGGAAGAAGTTCCTTCATATACTTGATGAATGCAGGCATTTGTTGGATGGCCCTGATGAATGGTATGTTCACATGCAGAGATGCAAACGAGTCTAGGAACCTTGAGTATATTCTCTTCCCCACAGCACCATTGAGCAGTTGGGGAAATGGTGCATAGAGCTTAAGCAACTCTTGTTGTGAGATTTCTGGTTCTTGGTGATCTCTATCCTCCTCCTCTGTTGAGTTATCTTCAGGCTGTTTGGAGAGTTTGCCTTGCTTGTCTTCAACCTCTTGATCACTTGTAGTGACCATTTTGCAATCTTCCCATCTTACTTTCTTTGCTTCTCCACTTGGATTTTTCTCCGTGTCACTTGGGAAGCCATCAGTAGGTTTGGGAATCTTCTGAGCTAAGCATCCCACTTGGAATTCCAGCTTCTTGATGGTCTCTCCCTGGTTTTTCATATTGGCTCGCACCTCCTCTTTGAACACCTTGTTTTCTTGAATCTCTTGGCATATTCCTTCAAGTAAGGTTTCAAGCTTAGAGAGTCTGTCATCAATTGATGGTAGATTGGGATTAGAGGTGGAAGGATGAGAGGTGTTGTTGTGGTTTTGATATGGGTGTGGAGAAATGTTGTTGTGGGGGTGTTGATATGTCCTCTGTGTGAATTGTTGATGAGCTGCATTGTTGTTGAAGTTGTAACGTCTTTGGTCTTGGCTTTGATCTTGCTGATTCCCCCACCCAAAGTTTGGGTGGTTCCTCCATCCAGGGTTGTATGTTTTTTAGTATGGATCATAGTTCTGTCTAGGTGAATTCCTAATGTAGTTAGCTTGCTCAAGGTTACCCTCTACTTCAACTCCCTCTTGGGTTGTTGAGGAGGTGGTGATTGCTGCCACTTGGTTCCTCTCCATCTTCTTGGTGAGGTCAGCTAGCTGCTTGGTAATGAGCTTGTTCTGAGCCAGCAGAGCATCTACATTGTTTAGCTCTATCACTCCTCTTGTGTTCCCTCTTTCGGAAGCATAGAAGTAGTCATTCTCAGCTACAGTCTCAATTACATCTATGGCTTCTTCAATGGTCTTCTTCTTGTTCAATGATCCTCTAGAGGAATGGTCTACTGCCTTCTTTAATTCATATGACAAGCCTTCATAGAAGATGTGCAACTGCACCCATTCATTGAACATATTTGGTGGACACCTCCTTGTTAGGTCTTTGAACCTTTCCCAAGCTTCATAAAGTGTCTCCCCATCTTGCTGTCTGAACGTCTGCACTTCAGTTCTCAGCCTATTGATCCTTTGAGGGGGGTAAAACCTTGCCAAAAACTTATTCACTACCTCCTCCCAATTTGTCAGGCTTTCTTTTGGGAAGAATTCAAGCCATTTGGATGCCTTGTCCCTGAGTGAAAAAGGGAACAAGAGCAGCCTATAGACATCTGGGTGGACTCCATTGGACTTCACTGTGTCACAGATCCTCAAGAAGGTGGTCAAGTGTTGATTCGGGTCTTCTTGAGCACCTCCTCCAAATGAGCAATTATTCTGCACAAGAGTGATGAGCTGAGATTTTAGCTCTAAATTGTTGGCATGTATGGTGGGCTTCTGAATGCTACTTCCACAGTTGCCTAGGTTTGGATTAATGTAAGAGCTTAACACTCTTCTATCCTCCCCAGCATGATTTGCTCTACCTCCTCCCCCATGGTTATTAGCCTCTTCTTCATGTTGGTTTTCCATGTTGCCTTCCATGTTTAGTTCAAAGTGTTCCTCCTCCTCTTCAGCACCGATTGCACGCTTTCCTCTTGCTTCCCTCCTTAATCTAAGGAGGGTCCTCTCTGGTTTAGAATCGAAGGAAGTTGAAGCCCTGCTTCTTCTCCCTGTCATACAACCAACAAGTACAAGCAAGTAACAATATGTGCAGATAGTATTGCTGTCAGAATTACTGTTAGTTTTCAGTGATGCAATATATCAAACAGTTAGTGGGTTAGCAAACTGAATGGTAAATAACAAAGAATACGAAAGAGTAGAGGGGGACAGGAAGAGGTTAACTAAGACAGAAAATTAAATCAACAAAACAAAAACGCTCAATCTAAGGATCTCCTAATTTAATCATTGTTGATGCACAATCAATCCCCGGCAACGGCACCATAAACTTGATGCAGGTGGAAACTGTCTCTCAACAAATTTCCTTCGGCAAGTGTACCGAATTTGTCGTCAAGTAAAAACTCACAATAGAGTGAGGTCGAATCCCACAGGGATTGATTGACCAAGCAACTTTAATTAGAAGAATGTTCTAGTTAAGCGAATTCAGAATTTGGGTAGAGATTTGTAGAAAATAAAATGGCAGGAATGTAAATAACAGAAAAAGTAAATGCTAGAATTAAAGGGCTGAAAGTAAATGACTGAAAGTAAATTGCAGAATTGTAAATGGGAATTGGGTGTTTGCTCATGAAAGTAAATGCAGAAATTAAAGAGAATGGGTGAGATCAGAATTGGGGAATTCATTGGGCGCAGGAGATGTTGCAATTCTCCAGATCAAGTTCATTTTCATCTCTTCCTCAATCAATGCACTCATTGATCTCCTTGGCAATCTTAATTGATTGAATTACAATTTCTTGCAATTCAATCTCTCAAATCTTGATCAATAGCCCATTCCTTGGTCAATTGCTCATGAGAAGAGATGAAGTGTGGTCACTGATTATACCACATGCATTTCCCAAATCAAGTATTGAGAGGATTATAGTCACATATCCATCCAAACCCAATTTGGTCCAGCATGAGAAAGCATTTCTAGCTTGATCTCTTCATTCCTCTTTCAAGGCTCAGAAGAGATCCAAGTTTGAATAGCTTCTTTTCCAAGATAACTACCCAATGGGATGAAGATCGAAAGCTTTCAAGTGAAATCAAGAGAAAAGATAGAAGAAGAGTAATGAAAACTAGTATTGATCCATCAAATTACAACAGAGCTCCCTAACCCAATGAAAGGGGCTTAGTTGTTCATAGCTCTAGAAAATGAAAACAAAGATGGAGAATACATCATGGAGCTAGAAGAGCAGAGTAAAATACAGAGAGTAGTCCCCTTTTTCCCTTTTCTGAACTCCTTAAATAATTCAAAGCTACTCCTATATATACTACTCTTCTCAGCTTCTAGTTGGCTCTTCAAGTCTTGGGCCTTTGGATCTTGAGATTGAAGCAGTTCTCTTCTTCATTTGAGCTTGGTTTTACTTGCAGAGAGAAAGTGTGAAGTGGGCAGAGACTTTAGCTCAGGACGTTAGGGGTGTTAACGTTTTAGTGAAAGAATGAGTTCGAGAATGTTAGTGACACTCAACATTGTCACTAACGTTCCAATGTACCCCTTTGCCTCACGTTAGAGTCCACGTTAACTAGGTTAACGTGGCTTCTAACGTGGCCTTACCAACCTTCGAGAACGTTAGTGACACTTAACATTGTCACTAACGTTCCAATGTGCCCCTGTGTCTCATGTTAGAGTCCACGTTAACTAGGTTAACGTGGCTTCTAACGTGGCCATTCTTAGCCATCCCCAACGTTACTGACAATGTTGAGTGTCACTAAAGTTGGCTCATCTTTCACTCATCATCGTTAGCCTTCCACGTTAACTAAGATAACGTGGAAGTTAACGTGGCTCCTTGGGGTTTTGTGGTTGCTTCCAACGTTAGTGACAATGTTGGGTGTCACTAACGTTGTCGACCACCCTTGCCTCTTACGTTAGCTCCCACGTTAACCAAGTTAACGTGGGAGTTAACGTGGTACATTGCACCTTAGGCCAACGTTAGTTACAATATTGAGTGTCACTAACGTTGGCTTCCTTCCCCCTTTTAACGTTAGAGGCCACGTTAACTAAGTTAACGTGGACTCTAACGTAGCCACTTATGATCATTGGCCAACGTTAGTGATAATGTTAAGTGTCACTAACGTTGGCTCAAAGTCCCTTCTTCACGTTAGAGTTCACGTTAACTTAGTTAACGTGACGCTTAACGTGGGCAATGATGGCTTTGAGAGCGTTATTAGCAATCATTTTTCTCATTAACTTTGCAAGTTACCTCCCATTCCATGTTAGTGGTAACGTTAATTAGATTAACGTGACTGCTAAGTGGTTCTTCCTTGCTTCCTTTGGTCCTGAAATCAAGCAATAGAGTGCATCAAAGTTCTAGTCCAAGTCATGGGTAATGCAACATGAAATTTGTTGTTAAACTCATGCAAAATCCTCATGAAATCATGTAAAATTCACAAAGTATGCTTGAATCAAGGTGTAAGTGAATATCTACCCAAAACTAGCTTATTTTCTAAGGAAATGCATGAAACTACCTTAAAAACAGTAAAGAAAAGGTCAGTGAAACTGGCCAAGATGCCCTGGCATCACAGAGTATCACAGGTCTAAAGTATCCATAACAGCCTACAGAATACCAAAATAAGCCAAACAGAGCCAGAAATCAACAAGAAACAGAGTGATCAAGCATCAGATAAGTTGTACTTAGAGTCATCTGCATCATCATCATTGGCAACCCCCATCTCTTCTTCGAAATTCTGCAGCATTAGACCCACCCTTTCTTGGCACTTCATCCAAGCCATCTCATTTTCATAGGCTTGCTTGCGGGTGGCCTTGTAAGATTGCACCATCATGTTTGACATATTAGAGAACTCAGTGAGAACTTTTTGAATTGATTCTGCTACCTTGGATGGCTCGGTTGGGCGGCTCTCAAGATCATTGTCAGAGGGCATTGACTGTTTCCCTTTGGTGATTTTACTTGAAACACCTTCTCCCTTAAGGAACGAAACTTTATTCTCTACCTCTTTGTTAGTTAAATCAACATTGAAGTGTTCAAAGATGCAAGTGAGAAAAATGCCGTAGGGAAGGTTAGCCTTTTTGGTGCTTTTGACACATTACCACATATGCCTAACCATGAGGTATGCAAAGGAAATCGGAGAGGAAGTGATAATAGTAAAAAGTACAAGGGTATCAAAAACGGTTATTATATTGTGTGAGCCACTCTGTGGAGTCAGGATGTGAGTGATGATTCGGTGAAGAAGAGTCTCTCAGGTCCAAGAGCTTTGTGAGTGAGAACCGTACCATCCAAAGTAGAGTAGTTTTTGCATGTTTGATTCAAAGTAATCTGGAGAGTGACTCCCACTTGTGAGTCCCATTTTTCTGACATGTAGGCTGCAAGTCCTTCATCAAAGTATCCCAGGGTAGCACTTATTGTCTCTCTGTTCAGAGTCAAGTACACCCTCTTTACATAGGAATGAATAGCTCCACCAATCAGCCGCATGTTTGTGTAACACTCTCGAACCAGGGCTGGGTATATTGGTTTCTAGATTTTGAACAGGGGAGACCACTTCATATTCTCAAAAAGAGTGGTAAAGTCGATCCCTTTGGCAGCCAGACCATCCAGGTTCACTAAATATGAGGCATATAGATGACGTTTCTTCAACACGTCTTTGTAGAATTCATAGGACGCACAAGAATTAACCCTTCCCGGATCAAAATGAGAATGGCTTTTGTTGTATTTGTTCTTGAAGTCCAATAATTCCAGGTTCGGCGGTTCCTTTGTGTTACGTAGCATGTAACCCTTGGTCTTTTGAGAACTTCGGGCAGATGCATGTAGGGTTGTCTTCTTTGATGGTAAGGGAGGGAGTGAGGTGTGAGACTCCTCTTCTTCTTCTTCCACGATTGGTTCCTTGTTCTTTCCTATCTTTTTCCTTGCTGAGGTTTTCTGTGCTATCACTTTCCTGCGCATTATTTCGGTTTTTTTGGATGGAGGTGAATGGGATGAAGAGGATGTGAAGTGTATATGAATGTGTGTATGGGTTTGAGGGGTGGAGTATGGAGGACTTTTTGGTAAGGGGGTTCGGCTACTCCTCCTTAAGGCAACTTTCTTTTTCAGGATATAAAAAGAGCGAATGGAGAAGGAAGATGAAGAGGGGCCGAAGAGAGTGGTGAGTGGAGGGAGGTTAGGGATACATTAAATTATGATTGGAGAGAGATAGCGAAGGGAGTTATTAACCATTAAAAGGCGCAGTTATTAACCAAGGAAAGATTTAAAATTAAAAATGGAAAGATTAGTTCCTAGAATCAAGGGATGAGAGAAGGATAAAGATTTAATTTGACACATAACTCCTTTCTTTGATAGGACAACCTTCAAAATCATGATTCAGGCAAACTCAAACAGAAATGGGTCAGACCAAGGTCAACAAGATTTTGGGGCCCAAGATAATTAATGTAAGCGCAGTCTCCCCCTGTCTCATGACCCGTTCATCATAGCCTGAAATTTGTCTCCTATTTTTCTACTAGACAAAAATAAACAGAATCAAAAAATTCACAAGTTATCAACAGAACATAATTCTATCATTCCCAAACTACTTCTTAAAGTACAGAATCTGTCTTCACACAAGGGCCTAGGGAAAATATCCGCAAGTTGATCTTCGGATTTTACAAATTGAATATCAATAGTTCCCTTTTGCACATGTTCTCTAATAAAATGATATTTAATTTCAATGTGCTTGGTTCTTGAGTGCAAAACAGGATTTTTTGAAATATTTATGGCACACATATTGTCACAAAATAAGGGTATACTATTGATTTTTAATTTGTGATCCTCGAATTGAGTTTTTAACCATATTAATTGTGAACAACAAGTGGAGGCAGAGATATATTCAGCTTCGGCTGTAGATAGAGCTAATGTGGCTTGTTTCTTGCTTGACCACATGTTGAGTGAGCTTCCAAGGAAGCAACACATGCCCGATGTGCTTCTTCTATCCACCTGATCTCCCGTATAATCTGCATCACAAAATCCTACTGCACAAAAATCATCAGATTTTGGATACCATAAGCCATAATCACTAGTTCCCTTAATGTATCTAATGATGCGCTTAACGGCTAAAAGATGGGATTCTTTTGGGTGAGATTGAAATCTTGAACATACACCCACACTTTGAACAATATCCGGTCTAGAGGAGGTAAGGTACATGAGTGAACCTATCATTCCTCTATACCTTGTTTCATCCACATCTTTCCCAGCATCATTCTTTTCAAGTTTAGTGTTTGGATACATTGGTGTTCCCATTGGTTTGGAATTTTCTAGGCCAAATTTTTTTATTAATTCTTTAGCATACTTCTCTTGGTGAATAAAAATACCACTAGGAGTTTGTTTAATTTGGAGGCCAAGAAAGAAAGTTAGCTCTCCCATTAAACTCATTTCAAACTCACTAGTCATGAGTTTTCCAAACTCTTCACACAAGAATTCATTGGCCGATCCAAACACAATATCATCCACATAAACTTGAACTAGGAGAATATCATCATTAGATGCTTTAATAAATAAATTTGTGTCGGTGGTACCCCTTTGAAAGTGATTTTCCAATAAGAAGGCACTAATCCTTTCATACCAAGCTCTTGGAGCTTGCCTAAGGCCATAATGGGCCTTTGAAAGTTTGAAAACATGATTTGAAAATTCTTTATTTTCAATACCGGGGGTTGTGCCACATACACCTCTCTATCAATAAAACCATTAAGGAAAGCACATTTGACATCCATTTGGAACATTTTAAAACCCTTCTGGGTAGCATAGGCAAGAAGCAACCTAATTGCTTCCATTCTAGCTACCGGAGCAAAAGACTCATCAAAATCTATACCCTCTTCTTGATCGTAACCTTGGGCCACTAATCTAGCCTTGTTACGAACAACTTTTCCATCCTCACCAAGTTTATTTTTGAAAACCCACTTAGTACCTGTAATCTTCTTACCATCCAGATGAGGTACTAGTGTCCAAACCTCATTCTTGTCAAATAGGGCCAGCTTCTCTTGCATAGCTTTGACCTAAGAGGGATATTCAAGGGCTTGCTTCACATTGTTAGGATCCATTTGTGACAAGATAGCAAAATTGCTTGGTTTGGTTTGCTTTTTGGATGAGGATCTTGTTGTTATACCTTGTGAGGGATCACCAATGATAAAGTCATGAGGATAACCCCTTATAGACTTCCATTCCTTGGTTTCTGAAGATGTATTGAGCCTTGATGAGCTTCGGTGGGTTGTTCTGCTCCAGTTTTTCTTACTGGTTCAGGAGACAAAATAGAAATGTCTCCTCCATTCTTACGAGACAAAATTGGACAGACAGATTCTTCATTTTGAACAGACTTGGGATTTTCTTCATTGATTTCTTTATTGACAGGATCTTCACAATCTGAATCATTTTCTATCACAGTACTGGGAATTGAATTAGAATCACAAAAAGATACATGTATGGATTTCTCTATTGTTCTATGTTCTTTGAGGTAAATTCTATAAGCCTTGCTAGTGGTGGAGTATCCAACAAACATCCCCTCATAAGATTTTAGATCAAATTTACCAAGATTTTTGTTGTTGTTAAGTACAAAGCATTTGCATCCAGAAACATGGAAATACTTAAGATTAGGAGGGGTTCCTTTCCATAGCTCATAAGGAGTTTTCTTTAACCCTTTTCTAATGATGGTTCTATTCAAAATGTAACAAGCTGTATTTACAGCCTCAGCCCATAAAAATTTTGGAACCTCATTTTCACATAATATAGCCCTAGTCATCTCTTGAAGGCTTCTATTCCTTCTTTCAACAACCCCATTTTGTTGAGGTGTTCTAGGGCATGAAAAGTTATGAGCAATTCCAAAATCATCACAGAATTTTTCAAAGTCTTAGTTTTCAAATTCCTTTCCGTGATCACTTCTCAAATTGGCAACTTTCAAATCTTTTTCATTTTGAATTCTTTTGCAAAGAGTTGAGAAAGCATGAAAAGCATCATTTTTATAAGCAAGAAAAAGTACCCAACCAAATCTAGAGTAATCATCCACCACCACTAAGCCATAGTGTTTACCTCCTAAACTTTGATTTCTTGTTGGTCCAAAAAGATCAATGTGTAACATCTGTAATGGCCTCTTGGTTGAAATTCCATCTTTTGTTTTAAAAGAGGATTTTACTTGTTTGCCTAATTGACAAGCATCACAAGAAAGATCCTTATCAAATTTAATATTTGGAATTCCTCAAACCAAGTTCTTCTTAACTAGCTTAGAAATTTGGTACATGCTAGCATGACCCAATTTCTTATGCCATAGCCATTTTTCAGATTCAAGAGAGGTAAAGCATGTCACTTTTTGATCTTTCAAGTCCTCAAGAGTCAATCCATACACATTGTTGCACCTTTTAGCCTCAAACAAAATATCCCCAGATTTTTCACAAGCAACTAAGCACACGAACTTTCTAAAAATAACTTCAAATCCCAGATCACATAATTGGCTAACACTTAGTAAGTTATGTTTCAAGCCATCAACAAGAAAAACATCATTTATAGAAGATGAGAAGCTTTTACCAACTTTTCCAATGGCCACTATTTTTCTTTACCATCATCACCGAAAGTGACAAACCCTCCATCATACTCATCAAGCTTTATGAAGAAAGTTGCCTTTCCGGTCATATGCCTAGAGCATCCGCTGTCCATATACCACATATTGTCCTTCTGCTTGGATGCTAGACATACCTACAAAATGAGCTCAAGTGACCTTAGGTATCCAAATCTTCTTGGATCCTTTTCACGTTAAACCATCTCCTATGCCCCAAGCCATTGTAGTCAAAAATAACTTTGTAAACTTTGTCACCAATCATTCTTTCACCAAAAAACATTGAATGGGAAAGTGGCCATTTCGGTTGCATAGTCTACAAAATCTTAGAGTTGCTGTTTTGCTAAAGCTTGTTGGGTTTTGAAACCTTGTATCATTTGAAGATGAAACTATGTTTTCAAAATAAGATGTTTCAACAGATTTGAAATTCTTGTAAAACCCCAAGCCAGCTTTATCATATAGAGGTTTTTGACTAGCCAAGATTTGATTTAAATTTTCAGAACTTTGAGTGAACTTGGCTAAGTCATTTTCAAGATTTTTGATATTTTTCAGCAACTCTTCATTTTATTTAAAACAATTTACATATGCAACAACAGAATGATCACTTTCACAGCTTCTAAGTTGAGCTTTTAACTACTTGTTTTCTTCAACAAGTTCAACAGCAGTTTCAGCCTCCCTTAGTTTCTCTTTAAGAAAACCATTTTCAGCTTTAAGAATGGTGATTTGCTGTTCAAGATCTTGGTTATCAAGCAAGAAACATCTAATTTTTTCAGAAAGGTGGTCTATCATAAGATGAAGATCTTCAGTGTCAGGGTTATAAAAAACTACTTGTTCAATGTGATCTACCATGAGACATGGTTGGGACTTGGTCTTTGATTCTTCATCATCGTCCGAGTCATTTTCCAAGTCCTCCCAAGAAGCCATCAGTCCCTTTTCTTTCCTTTCTTTGGCTTCTCCTCCTTCTTCAACTTAGGGCAATCAGATTTAAAATGCCCAGTCTATTTGCAGTTATAGCATGTCACCTTGCTGAAATCTTTCTTTTGCTTTCTTGAACTGCTTCCCTTGCCTTTTTTCTTGAACTTCACCATTTTCCTAAATTTTTTGGCAAACAACACAAATTCATTTTCAGAGGAATTATCACTAGATTCATCATCCAGGGGGTTAGTAACAGATGTAAAAGTAATTCCTTTCTTTTTTGAATCCTTTTTCAAATAAGTGTTTTCAAAAGCAAGTAAATTTCCTCTCAAGTCATCATATGTCATGGAATCTAGACTACTACTCTCAGATATGATTAATGCTTTAGTTTCACACTCTTTTGTGAGACATCTCAAAACTCTTCTCACAAGCACAGAATCAGAATACGTAATTTCCATAGCATCCAAGCCAACAATGATGATGTTGAATCTTTCGAATAGTTCATCAATAGATTCTCCTTCCTTCATTGCAAACATTTCATACTCTCTGTTCAACATATCTATCCTGGTCTTCTTTACTATGGTGGTTCCTTTATGGGTGATTTGAAGTTTGTCTCATATTTCCTTTGCTGTTGTGCATCGTGATACTCGTCGGTATTCTTCGAAGCTGATAGCACAGTTGAGTAAGTTGACAGCCTTGGCATTGAGCTCCACCTTCTTCCTATCTTCTTCGGTCCAGCTTGCTTCGGGTTTCAGAGAGATTACACCTTCAGTGCTTGTGGTGGTTGGAAATTAAGGAACCTCCAAGATAATCTTCCATAGTCTATAGTCCACTGCTTGCACAAAAATCTTCATTCTCTCCTTCCAATAGGTGTAATTTTTTCCATTGAAAAGAGAAGGTCTGTTGCTTGATTGTCCTTCTGTCAGGTTATAGGACACCAATAGGTGTAGCATTCTTCTATACCTTCCCCAGGCATCATGAAGAGATTCTTTATTCTCTTGTTTGAAATCTTGGATGTCCAGCCTTAACTGGGTCAATTTCCTTGGGGGAAAGTATTGATTTGGAAACTTGTCTACTAGCTGCTTCCATGTTTTCAAGCTAGATTTGGGTTGGTTATCTAACCACCTCTTTGCTTGATCTCTTATAGCAAAGGAAAAGAGTAGCAGTCTGTAGACATCCTGGTCTACTCCCTTAGCGCATACTGTGTCAGCAATTTGTAAAAAGTTTGCCAGGAACTCAATAGGTTCTTCACGTGGAAGTCCAGAGTACTGGCAGTTTTCGAAAAAGAAGAGAGAGAAAGAGATAACAAATTTTCGAAATTAAAGAGAGAGGAATTAGTTAGGAAGTTTTGAAAAAGAAGAAATAGAAAACAAGTAACTAATTAAGAAAGATTTGAAAATAAAATATTAGAAAGAAGATTAGAAAAATATTTGATTTAAAAAGTTTTGAAATTTAAGAATTGGAAAGAAAAAATCAACAAGATAATATTAGAATTTAAAAGATTTGAAAAAGATTTGATTTTGAAATTAAAATTGAAACAAGATAAGATAAAGATTTGAAAATAAGTTGAAAAGATAAGATTTGAAATTTGATTTTTGAAAAAGATTTGATTTTGAAATTTGAAATTAAAATAAGATAACATAGAGATTTGAAAAAGTTTTGAATTTTAAAATTTAAAAGGAAATATAAGATAGGAAAGAATCAAATTAAAAGAAAAGATTTTAAAAAGATAAGATTTGAAAATTAAAATTTCAAATTTGAAATTAAGATAAGATAACATAATAATTTGAAATTAAAATTTGAATTTTTTTGGAATTTTCAAAAAAATTTTGAAACAAAGATAAAAAATATTTTTTTATTTTTTGAATTAATAAAGAAAGAGAAAAACAACCAAAAGACACCAAACTTAAAATTTTTAGATCAAAAGACACTAATTTTCGAAAATTAAGAAGACAAACACCAAAAGACACCAAGCTTAAAACTTTTAAGATCAAAATAAGAAAAGAAACAAAAACAACTTGAATATCAAGAAGAACACTAAAGAACATGATGGTTTATTAGTGGCTAAGAGAAGGGGGGTTGAATCTTAGCTCCTTTTTTCACTTAGTAACTCTTGTTGTACTTTAGAACACTTGAGGAGATATTTTTGTTTTTGTCTCGTGCCTAGTCAAGAGACTTTTTCGTTTTGTCTCGTGACCAGCCAGGAGATATTTTTCAGTTTTGTCTCATATGCAGCAGAATAAGAAATGGAGTAGAAGAGAGAGAAAATTACACCCAGATATATCCTGGTTCAGCCGCAAAGTGCAACGTAGCCTACATCCAGTCTCTATCACAACAATGATGGAATTTCACTATAATCATCTTTGATTACAAACACCAATTCTCCCTAGGAACTATCCTTCCTATCCGGGACAAGTCCAGAATCTAATCCCCAATCCTAAACTTGACTTGGTCACTGCCAAGCTTTCAACTGCTAAGTGCTAACCCAACTTGCAAGGGAATTCCCACAGAATCATAAAACACAACACAGATGTACAAAGGACCTCTAAGGACATCTATGGCTTTTTCTTTTAATTTTGTGCACTCTGCCTTTTTCTGCTCTATGGCTTTTTCTTACAAACCTCACTGTTTGCCTTTTTCCATGAGACTCAAGACAGACAAAATTAAATAGAAAATTACAAAATGAAGAACATTGAAGGAGAAGAACTTCTGTTAGCTTAGATAGCTATGTGAACACTGTGCTTTTCACTCTTTTCCTTCCTTCAAGCCCTGGTTATTCTCCCTTATTTATAGAAAGGGAAGGCTCCATGGTTGAAACTGTTGAACCAAGCTAAACTTCTTCTTCTTCATGCAAAACTGGTTCGGCCAGAGAGAGAGGAGAGATAACCAAATATAATAACCAACATGCAATTACCTCTGTGTCTTCTCTTTACACCAAGCTTCATCAATCCGAGCCATCCTTCTTGACTTCCACTCCAAGAAGGACTCCTAGCCCTTGATGCATGACAGCTCCTTCTGCTCCACTTTTGCTTCCTCCTTCACGTAGCCTCCCTAGCTACCTTTTGTGATGAGTGAACACAAAAAGCATAGATGAGCCATGCCTCTAAGATCTTCTTCCTCTGACCAAAACCCTCTTCTTCCATTTTTGGCATGGAGAGCATGAGCTTACTTCACTAAATCTTACCTTATTTTGGTGAAGATCTCAGCCACAACATATTTTTTGTTTTCTTTTTCTTGCCATCATTACAATGGTCTTGTTACTTGCTTCTTCTTCTCTACAGTAGCTTGCCATAGCTTCCATATTTTCCTGAGAAGTGACCGAGAGTGAGAAGAGAGAGTAGAGAGAGAAGAAAGAGAAGGAAGAAAAGCATTCAATGGATTTGAACAAATGAATTAAACAGAATTAATTTTCTTCCCTTTTTGCTTTAGGTAGCGTTATCATCATTAAAGCCATCAAATAATTTTTCTCTTTCTCTTTCATGTTTCCAATGCTTACATTAAATTTATTTAATAAAATTTGAATTCCACTAGATGGAGAGAGTGGTATCCGTGGAAGCATGTAGTCATGAATCAATGAATTGGGTTTCATTACTTTGAAAGAATAACTTAACCATAGTGCCCCAATTCCATCTTACTTTCGGACCAAGCCTTTTTGTTGGGCTTTTAAATTGGTTTTACTGGCCTAATAACAAGATGTTGTTTCAGCCAAGCCACTTAAACAATTTAACTAAGGCTGAATGTTTGCAATTTCATTGGGCTTACAATTTTTCTTTTCTTTTCGGCCCAATATCAAAATCTGCACAACAAAATTATTTTAATTAACATATATGAATTGAAATCAAATTAATAATTTTGCAATTAATTGTTTTAATAATGTTTGATCATCATCAATTTTAAATTTGAGTTTTCCAAACTCATCAGAACAAATTCGAAAACTCAAAGGAAACAAAGAACACACAAAGGACACCAAACTTAAGAATTGATACTAGACTCAAACAAAAGACACTATTTTTGAAAAATTTTTGAAACGAAAACAAGAAAGTTCGAACCTTTAACAAGAACAAGAACAAAAGACTTAAACAAAAGATAAAGATTAATAAAGAAAAGCAAAGATTTTTGAAAAAGAAAATTTATTTTTTTGAAAAAGAAAATAAAAGACTCAAACAAAATAGTAAAAAGTACCTAATCTAAGCAACAAGATGATCCGGTAGTTTGTCAAATCCGAACAATCTCCGGCAACGGCACCAAAATCATGGTGCACAAAACTGACTCTGCACGTTTCACACAGATAGACCGGGAAGTATATCGGGTCATCCAAGTAATACCTCAGGTGAGTGAAGGTCGATCCCACAGAGATTATTGGTTTGAGCAAGCAGTGGTTATCTTGCAGATCTTAGTTAGGCGGATAGAAAATATAATTTTCACGATAAAACGCATAAAACAGATAAATAAATAAAACGTTACTAGGTATGTGTGAAATATGAGACCGGTTGAGGTTTCGGAGATGTTTTGTCTTTTCGGATTAACTTTTCTTACTAACTACTTCAATAACTTTCTAATTCCTTCAATGGAAGCCGTAAGTGATTAACTCATGTCTTCTCGTCAAGTTAACCTCCTCTACTGCAGCAATCCACCATGTTGAGATGACTCATGTCCTCTCATCATGTCACCCCTAGGCTTCTCACTGTAGTAGAAGATGAAACTCTAAGCGATCCACTCCCCTTCATGATCCTACTCAAGGTACCACAGACAAGGCAGATCTTCCGGATCAGAAAGTGTTGCTTCTCTGATTCTAGCCTTAACACCACAGAGACCTCATGCACCCATAGTCAACGGGATTTCATGTCACATATCCAAAGTTGCTCAGATGCTCTATTGGAATCCGCAATGCAATCTCTAGCTTTAGTTCAATGCTATCCAGGTCAAGACTCGTACGAAACACATGTAGAACATGGGTGATTGTCATGAGTCACCCTCAATTCATGAGATGAAGAACGAGAATCATAAGAGAATAGAATCAGACTTACATTGAAATAGAACAGTAATATTATTTATCCATAAAACTCAGCAAAGCTCCTAACCTTAACCTTATAAGGTTAGTGACTCATACTGTACAAAAGTGATGAATTCGAATGGGGAGGAAGAAGATCAAAAAGTTTTTAAACAAGGGTAATCTTCTCCTTTAAATACTAATCTAATAACTAAGGATTACAGAAATATGATAGACTAGACTTAGAGGTGCAAAAATCTACTTTCAGGGCCCACTTGGTTAGTGTTTGGGCTGAGCTAAGGGTGTCTCCATGTACTAATACCCCTTAGGGGCGTTGAACACTGGCTTGGGACTCCCTTTTGGGCGTTCAACGCCAGCTACCCCCCTTTTGGGCGTTGAACGCCATGAATGGGGCTGGTGGTTGGCGTTGAACGCCCATTTTGGGCCTTCATTTCCGAAGAAAAGTATAAACTATTATATATTTCTGGAAAGCCCTGGATGTTAGCTTTCCAAAGCTGTTAAGAGTACACCATTTAGACTTCTGTAACTCTAGAAAAGCTCTTTCGAGTGCACAGAGGTCAGATCTTGATAGCATCTGCAGTCCTTTCTCTGTCTCTGAATCAAACTTTTTCTCAAGCTATTCAATTTCAGCCAGAAAATACCTGAAATCATCATAAAACACAAAAACTCAAAGTGGAATCCAAAAATGTGAATGTTTCACTAAAACCTATGAAAACATAATAAAACTTAAACAAAACATAACAAAAACTATATGAAAATGATGACAAAAGGCATATAAAATATTCGCTCATCAGTGGCGTTGTTTGTCTTCTGTCTTCTCCTTGTAGGTAGTGTCATAGCAAAGAAGAAAGTCTCTCTGCCTCACCTTTCGATCAGCATCAACAATGACCGTCGTAACGACGAAGACGCTCTTCCCCATTCGCATTTTGTTCGTCTTCTCTTTGGCAGCGAGAGCAACTGCAGATCTATAGCGGAAGCAACCACAGATCTCATTACAGATATGATATTTTCTCGTCGGTCCTGTCCTTCTTCCATCTTTCTTCATTTTCATCTTCTTTTCATTCTTCTCCACTTCATTCTTTTTTTCATTTTTTCTGTTGTCTTATTCTACCTAAGATTCAATTTGTATTTGTTTTAATTTTTTTAATAAAATATTTAAATATTTGCATTATTCAATTAGAATGTTATTGAAATATTTTTGTTTATTTTATAAATTTTAAATTTTGAATTAAATTTTATTAGTGTTCTTTGCAATGGATGAGGTGATAACTTATTCTGTATTTGAATTGATGGATATTTGTATTTGTTATGCTAATTTTTAGTAATTTTGGATAATTTTTTTATGTTTATGAAGTTGATTTTATTTTGGATGAAGAATTACCAAAAGTTAAGAAAAGATCTGTATCAGTTTTAAAGATAATAATACTATGATAAATTGTGATGATTTTGAAAGAGTATAAAAAGACAAAAATAGTAATGGTAATACTAAAATGAATGGGATAAAATTAACTTTTTAATAAATTTGTGAGTTGTGTATTCTGTCTATCTTAATTATCAAACAAAATATAAAATTAATGTTTTCTTATATTTATATACTTTTGTGTATTTGTATTTATTTCTTCATAATTTTAAGACATAAACTAAACACAACCTCTTTGAACAACGATTTAGCATGAAAAATCTTAACACACCAAAACTCTTAAATTCTAGCATGGTAAGAGAGATGTCATACAAATAATTGTTACAAGATTCAACGTAATAATATATATATATATATATATATATATATATATATATATATATATATATATATAAAAAAGATGATGTCAAATGACTTCATTATTTAACTATAACTTTGGTTTACTTTGGGAAAAAAATTGGTGTAATCAGTATATTATTCATTAGTTAGGTAACGATAATTTTAGGAAAACAATAACTTAAATTTATTTTATTTAATTTAATATTAACAATTTTATATATGTAATATTTATAATTATATCTAAAATTATTTAATTATTATTTTTACAAATACAAAATAAAATAACTCTAATTTTGACGGTTTTGGGTTATTTTTTATTATTTTTTAAATTTTTTATGTAATTAGTTTTAACTATTATTATTATATTAATTACGTTGAATTATTATGAAATAAAATAGTTTTTCAGTCCTTTGAATTACTCGGAGTAAAATCTACCATATCCAAAATAAAGACAACTGAAATTAAAAAAAAAATACTGATTATATATGTTAAATACGTGCGTCTGTATTAATGTCTAAAGTTTTCTTACTTTTTTCCGTTCTGATATATATATTTAATTATATAATATTATATTAATAAAAATAATTATTTTTTATATTAATCACGTAAATAATAATTTAAAAGAACAATTGTGGCTGTTACACTATTAGAGTTTTAGTGTATCAAAATTAACTTCTAACGTAATTAATTACTATACTATTTAAATATACATGAATATCAACATATATAGGCATGATAATATAGCTCACCAGACACCAGCCAATACCTACTTAAATAACCTATTCGATCTCGTCTTGAACATGCAACATTATTTTTCTTTTTCTTTTATTTTTTTCTTATTCGTTCTATTTTCTCTCTGAAGCTTATCTTACTCGATCACTCGCTGGTTTTGTTGATTATCCTCCCACTACTACTCGTTTCGATCCCTTCGAAATGACCATGGCTAATGTTCCGGTATTCATTTTCTTGTACAACAACATGCAATTGCTTCGCAAGAAGAGTTAGGAACAAAAATAGATAAATAAATAAACAAAAAGAAACATTGTAGTTTATTAAATTCATAATATTAATTGATATATATTTCATCATGTCATGTTAGTTATTCTAATGTTCATCATGCATCCAAATGACATCACTATTTTATTTCTTTTTTTGTTCGCTTCTCTTTTCAATATGCATGGTCAGGAATAAGAATAGGATGAAAATTTCTATGAACGAAATCCGACCCGTCAGTAAAATGTATATATTTTCTATTCCGCTTGTCTTAATAGAAACCACAAAAATTGAAATTTTATATTTTCTACTCATCAAAATTATGATATTATATCATAAAATTATTTATTTTTAAAAGTTTGTATTATTAATTAAAAGATAAATAAATCTTTTCAGAAAAAATTTAAGTCACAAAGTAAAGAATTAATTATTATTAAATTTATAATTTTTATCATCCATAAATTTTATTATTTTGATTCGAGAGTGATTAAATTCTCATTTTCTTATTTAGAGGAACTATAGATCCGATCCTTGTATATCTAACAAAAAATACATACAGTTAGTAGGGAAGGATCTTGGAACAGTGGCGGGTGGAGGAGGAAGAGGAAGAAAAAACTCATGTCTAGTATGTGCAGTAATGATGGCGAAATCAGTGGAAGAAGCGTTGATTGTGATGTGGAAAGCTAAAGAAGCTGGTGCTGACCTTGTTGAGGTTCGGTTGGACTTGTTGAAGAACTTCAATCCTTCACATCATCTTCAACTTCTCATCAACAACCGCCCTTTGCCCACCTTAATCACTTACAGGTAATAAATAAATAATCATGTTACCATCACAATTTTATTATCATTTTTCAATGTGTACATATGTGTTTGTTACATATATAATTATTTATGTTCTTCGTTCTATTAATTTAAATTTCTTTAAAAAATAATTTTATAATATAATATTAAAATTTTTATGATTCAAAAATTTAAAATTGGATCATTGTTGATGTAAAAAAAAACCATTGACATAAAACAAACAAAAAAAATCTATGAAATATTCAAACAATGTCAAAAGAGATTTTTGTTAATGTACACCTTTCTAATAACTTAAACTTTTAATAGAAGTGATTTTATGAAACTGATCATCCATCTTTAATTTAATTTCTGTATTTTCTTTATTTTTTTCTGTTTTCTTAAACACTCGGTGATGAAACCATGTATGTTCTGCATCGATCAATGCATCTAATAGGAAATTGAAAGACTTGCAATGATTACTTCCTACAAAAAATTATAGATTCAGGATTTGAAAATCATACCTTTAAAAATCTAATATATATATATATATATATATATATATATATATATATATATATATATATATATATATATATCTTAAAGCAATACACTTTATACATATACAAAATTGTATTAAAGAAAATAGATCCACACATAACTTTCCATTTCACTTTAGCAAGTTCAAATGTAATGTCTTACTTAAGGAATCAAAAGAAAATATATAAAAGAATGTCTCTAAAAAATTGTGAAAAAAGTATTGTATAATAAGATGTTATACCTTATTAATTACATACAAGATCATGTTAAAAAAAAGTTGAGAAGATCTATTTTTAAAATTGCACATAAAAAATTATATATTTGGTAATTTAATATTGTTTTCTAACTTTAGATATGTATTTTTTAAAATTTTAAAACTGTAATATAACACAGAGATATCACATGAGACTAAAAAACGTGAATTTAAGTAGATGAAGAATAATTAGAAGTCTTAATTTATTAATGTAATTCTTAAATGATTAAAATTTAAATATATACGTATTTTTTGAAAATATTAAAAACATTAATTTTAAGATACTACTAGTATAAAACTATTTTACACATGCATTCAGTCATTTAAAAAAATTATTAAAAACTATTTGCATCAACGTTAAACTCATTAGAAAAAGAAAAATTTATTTCAAAGCATTTTTATTTAAACATTAAAAATTAACTGGAACCGTCAATATATTTATATCTCATTGAAAAAACCGTGTTATGTTAAGTGTCACCTACTCACCTAATATTGAACATAAACATAAAAAGCTTCACTATGGAACGGTGAAAACTCAAGTGCAGTCGATTTTACATAAAGTTGATACTTGAGAACTGTTAAATGATTTAATTGATTTGATTAAATTTTCATTTAACAGCCTCTCAAATATCAACTTCATACGAAGTCCTGAATTTTCACCCCATGCAATAATAAAAAGATTTAAAAATATGAATATGGATGATGTATAAATTGTGAAATTTATAGTGTTGTACTGCAAAATTATTATATTGACTTAGCTTTTGATGGTGCATGTACTACGTACATAATGTGTGTGTTGATGAATTGTACTTTGGTATCAGACCAATATGGGAAGGAGGACAGTATGATGGTGACGAAAGCAAGCGACAGAGTACTCTACGCCTAGCCATTGAGTTGGGTTCTGACTTTGTTGATGTTGAATTAAAGGTAATTTATGTCACTGCCATCTTCTATACCTACCTTGTGTCATATAATTAATAATCACCCAATCATTTAAGTGTAAATAAAACGTCAATTTCATTCAAACTGTATTCATATTTCACTCGATAATGAAGTTTGTGTGAATTCACATAGTTTTCTTTTCATATATAATCTAATTGCTGTTGATTAGTATTATGGATTAAATATATATATATATATATGAATATTGTATGGTAAAACGCAAGGAGAAAAAAAATATGGTGGGATTGAAATAACTATCATTCTATATATTTAAAAAAAGACATTAATATTCCAATCAATTTTTTTGTGTATTTTGACATAATAAGAACAAACATTCATTCATGAAATAGTCATATATAGTACTTACAGATAAGAGAAATTCAAACATTAGATCTAAGTCTAATGAAAAAAAATCAAACACTAGCTCTCCATGGTTTATTTCTTTCCACTTTAGGTTCAAAAAGAGAGAGAGAAAGAAACGCAGAGGTTTACTTCAGAATGAGATCCGTGTCTATATAGTAAATAATGTACTTTACAATGTCCCTCGTTCTAAATGCAATCTATATATCTATTAAGAAATAAGATTAGTTTTTTATGGTTTCAGTGGCTAAGAGAAGGGGGTTGAATCTTAACCCCTTTTTTTGCTTGCTAATACTTGCTGGACTTAGAGGAGACTTTTCTGTTTTTGTCTCGTCCCTAGCCACGAGACTTTTTACTTTTGTCTCGTCACTTGGCACTAGACATTTTTTATTTTAGCTCCTGTGCAGCAGAAACAAAAATGGAGAAGTAGAGAGAGAAGATTACACCCAGATATATCCTAGTTCAGCTGCTAAGTGCAATGCAGCCTACATCCAGTCTCCATCACAACAATGATGGATTTTCACTATAATCATCCAGATTACAAATTGTAAAGTGCTAACCCAACTTACAAGGGGATTCCCACAGAATCATGAAACACAACATAGATGAATAAAGGAACTCTAAGACATCTATGGCTTTTTCTTTTAATTTTGCACTCTATGCCTTTTTCCGCTCTATGGCTTTTTCATACAAACCTCACTGTTTGCCTTTTTCCATGAGACTCAAGACATGACAAAATTAAACAGAAAAATTACAAAACAGAATACATTGAAGGAGAAGAAAATCTGTAAGCTTAGGTAGCTATGAGACTTTTGTGCCTTGCACTCTCAGATTTTCTCCTCTTTTCAAACCGTGACTGTTTACCCCTTTTATAGAGAAGTGAAGCCTTCACAGTTGAAACACAAAACCGAGCTTAGCTTCTTTTCCTTCAAAACAGATCTGGTTCGGCCACACAGAGAGAAGAGGTAATTCGTGCAAAATCCAATATGCAAGTACCTCTAGTTCTTCCTTGGTCATCACACTTCATCAATCCGGGCGCTCCATCCTTGGCTTGCTCTCCAAGATGGATTTCTGGCCCTTGATGCTTCATGATGATGATGACTTCATCTGCTCCAATCTCTGCCTCTTCCATCACTTCGCCACTCTAGCTACTTCCTGTGGTGGTTGAGCAGAATCAGAGACAAGTCATGCCTCCAAGAATCTTCACCTTGCTGGCCGAATCTTCTTCTTTCTTTTTTGAGTATGAAGGATCCGAGATTACCTCACCAAATCTAACCACTTTTTGGTGATAATCTCAGCCACAGCATACTTTTCTTTTCATATGTTTTCTTGTCATCATTAGCTTGATGGTCTTGATGCATGCAGCTTCTTCTTTTCGGTGAGTAGGTGTAGCTTCCATGGCTTCCTGGACAATAACCGAAAGAGAAGAAAGAAAGAGATGAGAAAGAAGAAAGAGAATTTGAACATCAACTAATGTGTTTTGATAAAGCAAAAAATAAATGTCCACTTCCCTTTTATTGAGCAACGTGTAGCTCATTGATACCCATCAAATCAAAGTTACTCATATTCTCTCTTATGTTTCCAATGCTAGCATATTAAATTTGAAATCCATCTCTTAACAAGAAATGAAATCCGTTAGAAAATATGGAGCCAATTTGCTTTCTTTCATTATGTATCGGACCAAGCATTGGATCTTTGGTTTGATATGGGCTTAATGTTGAAGTTCAATAAAACTGGCCCATTTATAACATTTGTTTTCCTGATGAATTTGGTTTCGGATCAAGCACAGGAAACTTTCATCAAAATTAAATCTGGACTTGGTTGCAACAACATTGAGCTTGGCCCATTCATACAATAATTCAGCCACATAATAGGAAACATGTAGCAAGGCTGATTGTTGGTTTTAATTTGGGCTAGCAATATTTTATTTTCCGGCCCAATTAAAAACCTGCACAGCAAAATCAATTTGATTAATATATCAATTAGCTTAATAATTTTGTTGTTAATAATGTTTGATCATCATCAATTTAATTTAGAGTTTTCCAAACTCATCGGTGTTTTTTTATGATTCCTTTTTTTTATCTATTAACGTCAATTTATTATTTTATCATCATAAAATAGAGTATATAAATTTTGCTTAATTATTTACTGAAGGTAGCTCATGAATTCTACAAGTCCCATGGAGGGAAGAAACACGAGAGTGTGAAGATCATAGTATCTTCACACAACTTTGAGAATACTCCATCCATTGAGGAATTGGGTAATCTTGCTGCTACAATTCAGTCGGTTGGTGCTGACATCGTAAAGATTGCAACAACTGCCTTGGATATCACGGACTCAGCACGTGTTCTCCAAGTCCTAGTGCATTCTCAGGTATTTTCACCTTCACAAAAATTAAATCACCACTATATATATTTTATACTTTTATTGTATTTTAGTTATAGATATAAATTTATATTAGAAGAATGATAGAGACCCTCAAAATTTATTGTTTTTGGTCATCAATAATTAAAAGTGTGGACTTGTTGAATTACTAAATTAAAAGAATTGAATTGATGGTTAAAAACAATAGTAAAAAAAATAAATTTTGATGGACTTTTAGTATTTTTATTTTATTTTAATATAACAGAAGTTTTTAATATATGATTTATTTTGAGCTATTTTATACTTGTTGATGAGTCCAGAACTTTATAAGTTGAAATAGGAAGGACAGTTAACATTTTAACTGAACAATGATAATTGTACATAGGTGCCAATGATAGGAATAGCAATGGGGGAGAAAGGATTTATGACACGAATACTGTCAGCAAAGTTTGGAGGATTTCTTACCTTTGCTTCAATGGAGGCTGGAATTGAATCAGCAGCAGGGCAACCATGTATCAGTGACTTGCTGGATTTGTACAACTTTAGACTAATTGGACCAAATACCAAAGTGCATGGCGTTATTGGAAACCCAATTAGCCATAGCAAAAGCCCTCACGTTTATAATCCAGCTTTCAAGTTTGTGGGATTTGATGGAATTTACTTGCCCTTCTTGGTTGATAGTGTCTCACGTTTTCTTCACACTTTCTCATCTCTTGATTTTGTTGGATACAGGTATGTAATTTTGTATCCTAACATGGATTGTTTCTTCCTGTATGATTTGATTTTGGACATCTTTATGATACAGAATGGGCAAAATAACCATTTTTCGAGGTTTTTTTCTTTTTTTTTTTTTTTTGTTATGCTAACTTACTATTGAAATTTGAAAGGAATGTGAATTTGTTTCAAGTAGAGTAAACAAATTAGAAGTTAGATAGAGTAAACAAATAGAGCAGTTAGTTAGAGTAAACAAATGTAGCAGTTAGTTGGTTAGCATGAAAGTTAAGCAGCTTGAGTCAGTTAGAGGTATTTAGCTCGTGTAGGTGAGCATTTTAATGAAAAACGTCGTTTCACATAACACGGATCTCTTTCTCACTAGTGATGGTCATAAAACAATATGTATTTTACTCTGTTTGTTCATGTGAAACGCGTCATTTCGATGAAAATTAGACACTAATATAAAATGATGTCATCATTTTTATTCATCAGTATATGTGACAAGTTAACGTGACAAATTAGAATGCTATTAACGAAGATGAGTTTAGGAATTAAGCGAGTTATGGTTGTAAATTTTGGGTACATCTTGGATCATTTAAAATTTTAAAAATCAATTTTATGATCAATTTGAGTATTAGCTCATATACTAGCTAACTGATAGTTCCATCTTGTATATAAGCATCATCTCTTAGATCCGATAGAGATAGAAGCTTCTAGCACACTTTCAGATCAACGCACAACAACAAACTCTCCCTCTTTTGTATCTCAGCTCTGTTTCTTGCATTCTGAGAATCATAGTTTTCTTCTTTCCCAACCATTGTATACAAATACAATAGTTACTTAAGCTAGTTCTTCTTCTTATTATTTCTTTAATAATACAGTTACACGATTCCTCACAAGGAAGATGGACTTAGGTGTTGCGATGAGGTGGATCCTATTGCCAAGGTACTTACCCTAAAAGTTTATCCCATAATTGTGGATGCTATGGTCTTAAACTGCAGTTGTAATTATAGTAATTAATTTATAGCCACAATGGGAGTTATAGACTGTAATTTAAAATAATATAAACTAATGTTTAGTGTTAACGAATGTTTAATTTCTAACAAAATCTGTTATTTTTTCAGGAAATAGGAGCTATTAGTTGCAATGATTAAGAGGCTACAAGATGGAAAACTACTAGGTTACAATGTTGACTACCTTGGGGCCATTACAGCTATTGAGAAGGGACTAACAGGTCTCTATATGTTTCAATTATTTTTTATTTAAATTGTTAACTTAAAAACAAGCTTTTATTAATTAGTTACCTGTAAATATGTGAATTTGTAAATTTGTAGAATCAATCGGAAGATCCAAATCTAGTTCACCTTTATCTGAAAGACTATTTGTGGTAATAGGAGCTGGTGGTGCAGGAAAAGCACTTGCATATGGTGCAAAAGTAAAAGGGGCAAGAGTTGTTGCTAATCGTACATATGGTGTGATAATATTTTTGTCTTTGCTTTATTAGAATTATTATTCCTGATTAATTAACAATTATGCTTAATTAATTAATTTCAGCCAAGGCCAAAGAACTTGCTGAAAAAGTGGGAGGAGAGGCTATAGTTCTATCTGACTTAGAGAAGTTCCACCCAGAAGAAGGAATGGTTCTTGCAAATACTACATCTATTGGAATGAAACCAAATATTGATCACACACCCTTACCAAAGGTTTGGAGTGAGTTAATGTTGCATAAAATCCTTTAGCTAAATTTATTGGCTGAACCCATTTACCCAACTTAAATGAATGAATTTTTATCTTTAAAATTAAACTCGTAAAAATGAGAAGTTAAAAGTGTTAAATGGACTTGACATGATTAATCCGAAAAAATAGTAACTTAAACGGACAAGTCATGAGTTAAACTAGTGGTCTGTTTAAAATTTTATTTTTTTATTTTCCAAAAAAAAGAGTAATTTTTTTTTCAATTTTCACTAGTCCAATTTAAAGACCTGACTCCTTTGCTAAAAAAATTGTTTGTTTACATTTTTCACTTAAAGTGACTGTTTTTGTAAAAAAAAAAAATTTATTTTGGGCCAAAACTATATTTTATCTATTTTTTTTTTAAAATAGGCCAATAGACTAATCTATATAACTCATTATATTAGTTCATAGTTGTAAAAATCGGATTGAACCGATTCGACTAAAAAATCGGTGAATCGGACTCCAACCAGTCCGGTCCAGTCTTAAAATTGTTTAAGATCAAGAACTAGTAAGAATTAATTAAACTAGTAAAAATCGATAAAAAAAACCAATTCAACCGAACCGCTCAAAAAAAAATTCAAAAATTAATAAAGGTGTAGTTTAAAGTTATTTCTTGTTATCTCGTATGCTAATTATTAATTATATAGTAAAATTGCATAATAATTTTTTTTGATAATTTTTTAATTTTATATTCACCTATATTCAAATTAATTTTTTTTGCCATTCATAATTATTAATATAAATATTATTAAATACGTATAATAAAAAATATCAAATATTTCTATTAATTATAATATAATTATTTTTTTATGATAATATGATATTTGTTAATATTATTTTTCAATAAATACATATATTATATAATAATATAATAAATATAAAATATTTTAATATAAAAATAATATTAAAAAATTTTTATTATGAAAAAATATTAGAATTTTATATACTTATTTAATAATAACTGAATTATAACTTATTGATTATAATTTATTAAAATTTAATTATTTTTAAAATATTAGTTAAAATATGTATTTTAAATTTTTAATTATTTTATATTTTTTATTTATATATAATCAATTTTTACCAGTTTAACCAATAATTTATCAATTAAACCAATAAATTAATAGTCTGACTAATTCGATCATCGGTTTGATTTTTACAGCTATGTGCTGGCCATGAGCGGTTTACGCTTAAAAACTAAAACTAGGGAATAAACAAAAATAAACGAGACAACTCCTTTGATAATACTAGTGTTGCATTTACATATATGTGCATACTGTTAATATGTTGGTTTTGATGGAAACGATTAATTTCGTTTTTTTTTTTTTTTTTGTCAACAATATATTAATTCGAAGGGTTAGTCATTAGTTCTTATTTGATAAGTGTGTGAATAAATTTCAGTTAAAAAAAAGGTTGGTGGTGAAGACTCTCATCAAATAGATATGGGTCTGAATTTGGTTAATTAAGCAAACAAATCAATTTCACAGAGCTTTCACTCTTTGCTGGGTCTTAACGAATCTCAAGTTATTATATATGTAGATTTCATGCCACTTAGTGTTTGTATATTATATTAACATGCAGGAAGCCCTGAAACACTATTGTTTGGTGTTTGATGCTATATACACACCCAAATCAACAAGACTCCTTCAAGAAGCGCAAGAAGCTGGAGCTGCTGTAGTCTATGGTACAGAAATGTTCATCAACCAAGCATTTGTGCAGTTTGAAAATTTCACAAATTTGCCTGGTATGTACCAAAGAAAAAAGAGACATTCTAATAAAAAGTGAAGACTTCGAGTTAATATTCAATTTGGTCTTGAAATTTAAGGTCGGATTTAAATTGATCCGTAAAATTACAATTGATTCAATTCGACTCCCAAAATTTATAATAGTAACTCATATTAGATCCTGAGTTGATTTTCATAAATGGCGTGTTGATTTAATTGTCAAGATTTAGATCCCTCACCTAGATTCCACATGACTAACACTTACTAGGCCTCCTAAAAGCTTGATTGGCTCCCAACATCCTTACGAAGATGACAATAATAAATTCAATTTAAAAATTTTGCGGCTCTCGAAGCAACAATAAAATTTTTGGAGCTCTAATAAATCTTGATCACATGAAAGTTTGGCAAGCAATCCAAATCGTAACCGGCTACTGTACCAAATTAACACGTCGTTAACGGAGACTAGCTTAAGGTTTAATGTGAGTTATGATTATAAATTTTGGGATCCAATTTAAATCTGTTAAAATTTTAAGGATCAAATTGAATGTAATTTTAAATTTCAGGGTCATACTGAGTATTAACTCGAATATTTTTATACAAAATTTTTATTGTACAGTGTAAAGATCTTTTTAAAATTTTTAAAATTATTCCAAAGAGTGACATGTACCCTTTGAAGTTTAAATTTTTTTGTTTTAATTAATAAATGTAGCGGATTAACAACAATTACAAAAAGTAACTTTATAAAGAAAAAAAATATGGTACCACAACCCACAGGCCACAATGCACCGTGGGTGTTGCTAATGTTCTTGTTACTTTTTTATTTTCTAATTATTTTTTAATAATTGTTTTTAACTTAATATATCTATTAATTAAAAAAATAAAGGTCTAAATGAAAGAGCATATGTCCCTCTTTGGAATAATTTTTAAAAAATCTATAAAAACTCTATATTAAAAATGCATTTTATTTCATTTCTTTTATTTAGCTAGACAACTTCATACACCACTTTCTTAAATAACTCATCACTTGAATTCTATGTAATTTCGTTTGATTTGCATGACAGTCTAATTTTTTTTTTTTAGTATTCGGCCTACACTGCACATACAGTGGGTGTGTTATCACACAATTGGGTAAATCAAATAAAAACAAAATTCAAATAGTTGTACGCTGTCTGTGTGATTTTACACGAGGAGTGTGATGAGTCATTTGAAACTTGAAAGAGTTGTTAATTTAAGTTGTAGTTTTTTTTTAATAAAGTAATAAAACTGATCATAAAAAATTACACGCTAATAAATATGACTATAGAAAAATTAAAATTAATTTATAATTATAAAAGATAGATTCTAATAGACAATATTTTCTAAATCCTAAAAATATATTAAAAAATTTTAATTCACTCTTTTAAATTAACCTAATCATTCCTAATTTCTTTTCCAAATCCTTTCTCTTCTCATCATTCAATGATTACTTTTCAAACACGAACTAAATTCCACTCTCCACTCTCGAATTTCTCAATTTTCAGTTTCGTCTCCTTCAAATCCTTTAATTTCCGAAAATTCAACCCTAATTATTAATTCTGCTATGAACAACACCATCACTAACGACACCAACAATTTCAACATCACTGATTCTCGTGTCTTATCGTCACACTTTCTAAAAGCTGACAACAATGACAATCACTATAACAACAATAGTGAATTTTATAGTATTTTTGTTATGATATGTAAATTATCTAACTTTTTTTTTAAAATAAAAAATAAAATATTTAAAAAAAAATAAATCATATAAAATTTATTAAATATTTTTTTTTTTTAATGACTTAAGTATAAAGTGATAGGTACCATAATATTCACCAACAAGAATAACAATTCCTTTATTGGTGAAATATAATACTTTTGTCCTTCTTCGCCTAAAATATTTATAATGTTGGATGCGGTTCTAACTATATTACTAGTACTTATTGAATGTTGACAAGCCACAGGAAAAAAAAAAGCCACTGCAATGGAAAAAATATATAGTTTCATCTGTTTCTATCAGGAAAAAAAATTTATTGTTTTGTTTGGATGATTATAAATAAAAACAAAAAATTTGGATGATAAAATTTGGGAGAGAAATTAAAAGTAAGGAATTGGAGTGAGAGAGAATTGGAAAAGAGAAGGGGTTATTAGTGAAGGAAAGAGGAGAGAGGTTGAGAAAAGGATTAAAAGATTGAAGATGATAACGAATAGTATCGGGATTAAAAACAGATTAAGATTAGAATTTAATAGTGGTTAGATTAGGTTAAATGAATAATTTAAAATTTTTTTATAATGTTTTAAAATTTGAATAATTTTATTTTTTGGAATCTATCTTTTATAATTATAAATTAATTATTTTTTATGATTAAAATTATCAGTATCATAATTTTTAATGGTCAATTTTAGTAGTTTAATTTTTTTTCTTCTCACTTTTAGGTTTTCTTTAACACTTTAACATTATTTTAGTACTAAAATTAACTTCATGTATGTTTTTTCTCACAGCTCCAAAGCAAATCATTAGGGATGTGCTTGCAAAAATTATATGAGAACAGGTTCGGATGCTTGAAGTGAAGCTGATTAATTAGAAGTTGTTTCTATTAAGTATTAGTTATATATATGGACCATTTTTCAATTATTTCATTGCTCAATTTAATAATACATTGGGGCTATTGGAGACACATTCTATCGAACAGAATTAAGAATGTCATTTCGTATTTCAAGTATTAGGTATTTCATATATTATGATATATAATTGCCTATTAATTAGATTGATATTATTGATATTCTTACTGAAGATAGGATATTAAATATTTATTATTTGAATTCTTTTTTACTTATTCATCACTTCATCATCTACAAACAGATGATATCTTGAATCATGTTACATAAAATCATCACACAACAACCATAGATAAATGCATTTGACATTTATTATTGATTATTATTATGAATTCTAACATGATATTAAACTCATGGTATTTTTTTTAGCATTTTGAGATTGTTCTCTCAACCTCTCTATAAATAAAAAACTTTATTCATATTTCCATATGTCTTATTTGATTACTTTTTGATGTTTTGTTTGTAATATAACGATTATCACTATCTTATTTTTTATTTGTCTCAACTCTTTTTCCATGTCTGTTTTATGCCCTCCTTATTTTAAGCTTAACTAAATCACCTTTTCAATACTTGATTTGTCACTAGCACTCTAGTAGTACCAATCTTTTTGTATTTTTGGAGTTTCGTATGCTTTTTGAGTTGTGGCAGTTCTGTACATTATGGCAATTTGATTTGCACCTCAAATTCTGCCAGTTTTGTCTACACTCAAAGTTTTCCAATAATTTCATCTGTATCGTGAGTTTTTCTGGCAGTTTCATCTATACCTAAATTTTTCAACAGTTTTGACTACACCAAAGTTTGAAGAATTTCGTCTGCACCTTGAGTTTTGTCAACTCTATTTGCATTCTGAGTTCTTACAATTACATATGTTCTCTGAGTTTGTGTAATTTTCTTATTTTGTTGTTGTTTTATAATAAGTTATAAACTCAAGTTGTCACTTGTATTTGAGAGAGTGTTACAGGATATTAAGATATTTGTTTGATATTGATTGATTCTCTTATTAATGATAGGGTACTACATGACAAGAAAAACGCTGAATACCATTAGAGGTTAGCAGCGAATTTACCGGCAGATTTTTCGGCGGATTTAGTAACAAATTTGTTGGGTAAAAAAGTTATTGTCGAATTCGGTTTTTCAAGGATAAATTCGCAAAAATAATTGGAGGAAAAAAATTGGCGCGATCATTATCATTGGATTTAGGGGAGAAAAATCTGACAGTAAGGTAATTAATTGAAACGTGCCAAGGTCACATATTGTGCGTTATTGGCCATTCATTCGGGGTGCATTGTAGATTATATATATATATCTGTGTGTGCGCGCGCATGTGCGCGTGTGTATGTATGTCACATCTTTCTTAGTCTAGACTAACATTTTGTTATTGGGTGCGTGCGTGCATGCATGTGTCACATCTTTCTTAGTCTAGACTAGCATTTTATTATTGCATTAAATTAAGCATGCAAAATGACAATCATAGATTTGATAAATGTTGTGATCTTCTGGTTTTAGTCTCGATGTGCTGGCTTCAGTCTTCTAAGAATTCAAATGTTGTGTTGCATTCTTGATTATTATTTCTTTTTGAACTTGTTTGTGAGTTATATAGAAGTTATTAAAGAAATTGTAAAATTTTGAATTTTGTTGGTTTAAAAATTATTAAACTTAAATATTTAAAATTAAATATTAAATTTTGAAATAATTTTTTTTAAAAAAATAAAATTTAATTTCATCATTGGATTTACTATTAGTTAAATCAGCCAGTAAATATTAATTTAATTATTAATAAATAATATGTTACCATCGATTTACCAGGGGGAATCCGATGGTAACAAACTTTAGAATTTTTTAATAAAAAGTTTATATTCGTCGGTAAACAATTACCGGCAAAGTTTATACCATCGGATTTATTCTGTCGCTAAATTTGACGGTGAACAGGTTATCGGTGATTTTTTTGATAAATCTGACGACTTTCTTATAGTAATAGACATTTATTATTTGATTATTTTTTAATTTGTTTATCACCTATAAATGAGTGGTACATTTTTTCCAAAGGTGGTGAATTCATTCATTCTAAATAATGAGTAACATCTGTCGAAGTTATAGGACAATAAAAAAAGTTGGGAATCTCCCAATAGACACTAGATTTCCTTAAAGATTAAACAATTACTTGAAAAAAATAATAAAAAAAAGGAAAGACGAAAAAAAGGAAAGGTGAAGTACGAAGGGCTACACTTGAGAGAGATGATCACGTCGAAAGGGTTTTATCAACGAGCCTCACCAAGGCAATAACAACTTCAGATGGGTTCAGTATTTGATTATCAAAGATAAATTTGTTTCTGGCTTTCCATATATTTCAGCATAGACAAGCAAGTAAATCTATCTTGCTCTCTTCCCCATGTGTGCCACGAAGAGACGCTGATGAGGCTTCCCACCACAAGTGAAAACTTGGGTATTGGTGGTTAGAGACCGTCGCATCAAAAGCTAATATGATCCCAAAATTCCTTCGATTCAGGGAAGTGGGAGACTCAGTGGTTAATTGTTTCTTCCTTGCTCAAAGTGACATCTCGAACACATTGTGCTTATTGATGAAAATTGATGGTGAAGTTGTGAGAGGACAAGGAGCCATTCATACAAGCATTTCCAGATAAAGATTTGAATTTTGTGGAGGAATTTTTTTGCTTCAAGTAACTTTCCACACTTTTTTTTTGCTCAAGGGAATTTTTTTACATTTTATTTATTTTTCTTCTGTTACCATGTCTTTTAGAATTTTTAATTATATTTTCTTGGTTTGCATATATATAATAAGCTTAGTAAAAATAATGAATTTTTTTAAAATTTATTTATAGGACACTCCAATTGATTTGAGTAAAAAAGAAAAATATTTCATTGAACTTGTTTGAATTATATATTGTAGAACATGTTTTTGAACTAAGAACACATAAACTTGTGAGTTTTTTAGCCTAATTGTGTGGTTGCATCATATAACCACTATTTTTCTTTTTGTGTGTTATTCTCTTTTATGATTGTAATCTTTGATTTATTTGATTCTTTATATCCTTTATATTTTTCTGTATGAATACATTTACATGATTGATGCCTTTATTTCATTTGAGCTCACTTACCCAAATAGCTTTACCCTTTTATCCACCTTTGTTAACTAATTTTAAGCCTATTTTAATCTCATTTTGTTCTTAATTTTAGCACATCACTACCCCTAAGTGAGAAATAATAAATGTTCCTTGTTTGGATCTTTGATTAACTTAGGCTAGTGAGAGTGTGTATCATTTAAGTTTAGAAAATTTGAAAACATTGGTTGGGGTAAAAGTATGTTTTTATATTTTTGTTGAGGATCTTTAGAATTGAGTACATACATACTCATGCATTAAATGTTGAACTATATGCATTAATCTTTTTGTATATATTATGTTATTGAAAAAAAAGAAAAAAATAATAAAAAGGGGATAAAATACCCCAAAGAAGAGTAATAATAACAATGCATGTGTTGTGATTGAAAAGAATGTATGAATATATAAAAAAGTGAGATTATGGGTAATTAGGTATTGTATTAGAATTGTGTAGATTGTAATATGTGTTTGGTGAGAACTTAGGCTAATCAAAGATGAAAATTTCAAGCTCACTTGACCATATGCATCCTTACTTTTACCCTAGTCTCATTACAACTTTGTGGAAAGTCCTCATGATATTTGTATGCATACATAGAATAATTATTGATTGTTAGATGAAAAATAAATTTTAAAAAACATGATTAGAGGATAATTGAGTGAATCAACCCTATACACTTGAGCAATTAGAGCGTATACACATCTGATGAGAGTTCTATTACTCAATTCTATGTTTCTATCGATTATTATCTCCTTCTTGCAAGTTGTCAAATTATCTTCAATAACTCAATTCAATTATGAATTTGATTTAATTGTGATTGCTTTAGCCCTTATGTTCATACATGCTTTCTCTAGAAACGATTTATTTGCAACTGCACTCACAACACACCTGAAATTCACAAATAGTTCAAAATTTCAAATGTATGGTTTTGTTGAGACCCAAACTAGAGGTGTCAGATAGAGCCTTCCTGATCGGTTTAAACATGCAAGCCAATCAGGCCTGTTTTATAAATTACTAGGGAAGGACCCGTGCCGGAAATAGATAAACAAAAGAAGCCGAAGAAGAAACCAAATGTCGGGGAGATGCGAATTATTAGCACTTTCACTAAAATCATTGCATGAAGCAATCAGAATATTTCCGCTGGATATGATATACCATTCAAGTTATATTGTAAAATCTCAAGTGCTTACTTTAGAACAACAATTCAACATTTCCATCCATACAACAGAGACCAAAATGCGATCTAGCATGGCCATTAGTCCTGCTAAACCCCTCTTTATCCCACATGTTGCCATTGCAAAATACATATATAAATAGGATCACCAACATCCCAATATTCTATACCAACATAGAATAGAAATTTCACAACAAAAAATACAAATTAATACTAAAAAATGTAAAAGGTGCCACGCATAACTGCTAAAAAATTCTAAAGGTTAATATTCATACCTTCCTCATGAATGGCGGCAACAACATGAATTATAAATGAATAACATTGTGAATCAAATGTGACAAAAAAAATACAAATTTAAAAAAGAATATAGCAGTAAAAGCATAAAAGAACTAAGAAAAAACAAAATAGATTCATCAAAATACCTATCACATGGTTCTACATTAGTTCAGGAAGGTTTAAAACATATCTCTAAAACTGGATCACTGCTAGATGGATCTGAAATAAGCTTCCTCTTTTCTCTATCATTGGAAACAACAATCTGGTCCAACATAGCTAAAATAAAATGAGACCGTAATTAAAACCACTTAAATGGAAAGTTAAAGAAGCTTACCATTAAATATATCAAAATAGTGGTGTTCTATAGTACTGATCAAAAACCGCAAGATCATGAGATGTTGCATTCTGAAAATTTGAACTTGATGCATTGGCATATACATTACTCATTTGTAGAATGTTTTCATTTTGGGACATTATAGATCCATTTCTATTAACAGAAGGTCTCTTGAATGGTAAAATACCTCTATCTAGAGCTTCTGTACATTAAAAACATAGCATTCATGGATATATTATTTGGATAATATATAAAATATCAAAATTATTATGCAGTCTCCTTCTGCCATTCGTAATGAAACTGAATGCAGATTTATGCATGAAAAAATAAATTAACACAGATAACTCTTTTGAGTTATAAATTTAATGGTTTCAACATTATATCTCAATTTAGTTGGGGAAAGTTAAAGAGGAAGATAACTAAATATGATAAATTGAAAATCTTAATAAATAAAATCAACGACAATCATAAAAAACGTGAAGAAAAGAAAAATACACATAGAATAATCACAGAATACACCCAAAAAGACAATGAGTCAGTTTCACAAAGTACACCCAAAAACAAACTGATACAGAAAATAACATAAACTAAAATAACAAATAAAAGACTATTACATCAGCATATCTAAAGAAACTATTGATACAACAGATAACTATCTGGCATGACATTAAGACCCTGACCACAAACAATCACTACTCACCCACCCTTTGCCAGTAAACTTCATGTCCATTTCCATTATACATTCAAACAATGATCTCATAGAAAAGGATAATAATAATATAATAATACATGAGACCCACTTCAATAATTTTATATCCTAAGGAATGATAATACTTTCGATAAAATGTGTTTGATTCGAACCAAAAAATTTCATAATTTTTAAAGAGTCCATAACATCTCATTGTGGGTTTGTCATTCTCAAGTAGCAGTTTACGAATTATAATACAATTGAACTTACTATGAGTAAGCAAAGTTGAATAATGCTAGTATAGAAAAAGTTTTTCCAAAATAAAAGGAAGTAACTAAAAAAAACCATACTAAGCTGAATTTAAGTCTTCAACTCTATCGCATTAACACTTTATAAATTGATATTCAATGCTTGGTTAACATGTAAGTTGAGTACATGTATGGTGCATCCCATATGTGTCCTTAAACTCTATGAAAACATAAAATTTGAATACAAATCTATGTAAATATAGACTGTCATTTTTCAAAGTAAATAGAATTTAATAAGATGGTAAATAAAGACTACTATCATGTTTTTGCTTTGAAATCAGCAGAGTCAGGTTGCTCCTTCATCTTGCACCCCAAACCAATTTATTTATAAAAAAATAAACCATTGGCAAAGATCACAAAATTTAAAACTTTTAAATGAAGTTGGAAGGTAAACAACATTTAAAGATTCTAAACTTTGAGCAACCTAACTTCATAGCTAACATTATAGATTAAAATAAGAGTAAAGGAAAAGTATAACGGGACCTGGTTGTCAGGAGCATGCCATAAAGCAAAAGAAATGTAGCAGAAAATCTCCATTTCTTATGTGTGCCTCTCTCCAATTGGCTTCTTGATTACTCCTATGCTTATCTAAAACTTTGGCATGCCTCAACATAAATACAGAGAAAAAAAAGCTACTAATTTATCATTTAACCCCAACAAACAATATTATAAAAAATGTTTCAATTGCAAGAAATATAACAATGTAATGATATTTCAAATTTTTTTCAGCCGGACAGAGTTAAGAAATATTTTAGAAATAGTAACGCCACTCTCAAGTTAAAAGAATATAAAATTACTATGGGAAGTTCTATGGTGTGGATATTATGTGGACATCTTGTTCGATGAATACGTTTTGGTTGCTGATGCTCACATGTTCAGCTGATGGGACAACATGTTAGGGAGTAGCAGTGATTTTTTAGATGTTATGCACAATGTAGGAAATTTAATAAGTGTAATAAGATGCTAATTATTTTTGGCAAGTTGGGGCCAATGGGAAGTTGTACTTTTTTTGTGTATGTGGCTATAACTGGGTTTTGGGCTTGAGTTACCATATTTTATGCAACTGTGCAGAAAGAAGTTTTCTTGTGGATAAAAATAAGTCAAAGATAGCATTAAAATGGAAATGGGCTAATGTGTTTTTGGATTTGTTTGGGTAATCTAGTTTTTTAATTTCTAGGGAATGTGGCTAAACTTCTCAAACTTTTTTTTTGTGTGATGGTGTTCTCATAAAATGGAAGGGATTGTATATTATTAAATGGATAAAGAAAACAAAAGGATGCAGTGCATTGTTTTGATATTTAACCCAAATAAATAAATAAATAAATAAATATGTCATGTCTGTTACTAATAAGACAGAAAAATAATATTTTTATTATTTTTTGAATGTTATCCTTTATTATATTGTTATTAGTAATTATTTATATAGCCTAAATTTTCATAGTTTCAGGGAACTATAAAAATAGAGAATTCCTTTTAAACATTACATATGTCATATTAATAATGTAAATCACATCTTTATGAGTATGCAATTTATTATAATATTTATGAAAGGCGTTAAAAAATAAATAAATAAAGATATTTAACACTTTTTCTCATTTATATTTTTATTCATCTGGATAAAGATATTAGTTTGTATATCATTTTTTTTGTTATTGTTCTTATTTTTATTAATATTTTTAATATTTACAATAATTACTATATTATTGTGTACAGAAGTGGACACTCACATGAAATGTGGGTGCAACTCGTACGAGTGTGGGGATGTATCTTACAAGGATGGCATATAAAATGGCTTTGTAATGAGTTAGGGTCTAAGAAAATATTAGTGGTGTCAGTATTGCTTCTTCCCTTCCTCTTCGAATATACATTTTTCCCTCTATGCGTTAAGCGTGATGAGCACTGATGTTAGTTGTTTTCCATTCTAAGTAGTGCACAGGGGTCGTGTCCCTGGTGTTTATAGGACATGGAAGGAATGTGACCAACAAGTGAATGGCTACCGAAACTGTGAATATCGTGGCTTTCAGGATTTGGATGAGGGTTTGGCTTGGTTGCGCAGCGCCACAGCTCCTTCCACCCGTCAGCCAACACATGCTATTCAACCAGTGAGCAGAAGACCGTCTAGATTGTCAGACGGGGATTTTTGCTCACTCCATCATCTCAGCAATGATGCTCGGGAGTAGTGGCAGCGAACAGCCAACACTATGGTGGTGGCAGCAACTCTGGTGGAGAGGGAGGTGAGATGTTAAAATATTTTTTTAAGCCTTTCCCAACATTTTTATTTATGAAACATTTAATGTCGAAGGGAGTGTCATGTTATTGATGTGCGTAAGTGTTAGACCATGCAGATTTGGGTCGTGGAGTGGTGGTGCCTATGATAGAGAGTGCGTTCATGCATGTCGAAGACATGGATCTCATGTTGATGCGAGCGTGCTCTTTCTTCCGGATTGGTCCCCCAATTTTTGTTCCTCAGGAAATCAACTCAAGGGATGGTGATGTCCTTTTTGGGTTTATAGTTGTTCTTTCACAGAATAATAGAGGTCTAAATCTTGTGGCTCATGGTCCCTTCTGCTACGCGGAACGTTTTGCTCGTCAAGAAGTGTCATTCACAATGACTAAGAAGATTCTTTCTGCGACGAGATATACTGTTAGTGATTACAGTTATTGCATTCTTGGTCGTGTCACAGAGCAGTTGAATTATGCCAAGAAGGAGAAAGTTGACCAGTTGAATGAACGAATTCATTTACTGAAGTTGAAAACGAAGATCTTAGGGGACAAGTTGAAATGTTTGGAGAAATGTTTGGCAAATAGGCTGCATGTGATCGTGTTCGTGTATTTGGTTCTAGTTTTAATCTCTTCTTTTTTTTTTAGTAGATGGAAGACTTGCATTCTTCTGGTTGTAACTGAGTATCATGCAGGTGTTTTGGTTGGGCTTTATGGTTGAAACAAGCTTAATGTGGATCATGATGGGATACAATTTACATATGAGTTTGAGGCAGGTTTAATCACGTCCTAAGTGATTTTCATTAGAGAAAATAATTGGGTAAATATTTCCTAATTAGTAAAAAAATCATACAAGTAACTTTATACTGTTAGAAATAATATGTTTTAGTTAAAATTAAACACAAAAATAAATGATCAAGAATACTACTCACACGAAAAGTATACTACCGTTATATGCATCTTGCTTCTGTGTTGTTATTTTTTTTTTAATTATTTTAGGTGCTTGTATTTGTGATCAAGAACGTGACATATTTCCCTTCATATACTTGTTGGTTATAAAACATGTAAAAAATACGTACGGTATGAATAATAATTAAAATAAAGAATCAGAAAATAAAGAAAAAGATAATTTTGAGCAAACTTCGAAATTATCGATTAAAGAATCAGTCCTGTCATGATTATTTTTACTTATCATCAACGAATTATAAAATTTACGATAATGAAAATTAAGAGAAGACAGAAAAATAAAAACATTGACAATAAAATTGGATATTTATTTTTAAAAATATTTAATTGGATATTTATTTATTCATATTTTTATTAGCAAATCATTTGCTTAAAAACATGCTTACATCACTTGCAAATTGATGATTTATTAATAACTCAAAAAATATAACATTAATTTATGATATTATTTTGTTAAGTATATTTAATTCGTTTTTTGTACTTCGTTCATTATATTTTTTATATAGTTGTTTTTACAGTACCAAAATTGGGTATGTTATGAATTTTTACTTTCATAATGAAAAATAATATTTATTTATTATGTAAAAAATAACATACAAAAATAGACAATTTTTTAAGTATTCTTTTGATAATAAAAACTAATATATACTTGTTAAAATAATAATAACGTATAAATAACATATTTTAGTATTATTTTTATTTACTCTCAACAATGTTGTTATTATTATTATTCTAGGTTCTAATTTTGCACGAGTTATATTTTTATTATTATTGTGGATGATAAAATCTTATTATAATTGAATTTTACAGGTAAGTTACGTATGGCAGGAAAATTAAATAAAATAAAATAAGACATACCAAGTTTTAGGGGGAACCATATTCTTATGACTTAATCTAACAACATTAATTTAATTTAGCAATGGTTCAGAGTGGTTAGGAAGAACTCATGTTCTTAGTTGGCGCGAATGTTAATTATTTTGTTAACCATGCTTTGGGTGATACGGTGAGTGAATCTTCTAGATTTTTTCTTGTGGGATGGAGGTGCATCAGAAAGGGATGATGGGTGTCTTATGATGTGACAATACATGTAAAAATAGGATTTCTCTCACACTTAACCTTTCTTGGAGAGTGAGTATGCTGAGGGTTAATAAAACTATGCAAATATTTTATAAAAAAAATAATTGCTATGACATGTACAAGTTAGGAATGATACACTACAGGAAGTGTCCCTCAATGTAAAAAAGACTCTGTGTTGAGCCTCCCTGACTTCACCGGTCCAAGATGCACAAGGCCCAAGCCCATTAACTATGGTTGCATCGTTGTCTTGATAAAGGAATGCATGCACGCTTGAAGAGCTTAACACTACTAATACAACTGCTTTTCTTCCCACACAGCAAGGACGCTTCCTGTTAACCAACACCGATGGAGAAAAACAGTGTCTCACCCTTTTGCAAGGAAAGAGATGTGTTGAATTTTTCTGAAGATACCCCAGCATCCCAGTCTGAACTTGATAGCTATAGATTATTAGTTTGTACGAGCATAGATACACTAAGTCGTGTGAAATGATGCCTCCATACAACGGGTTATTTTTTTCGTAAGGAAGGACGAACTGATGCCAGTGAGAATGGGACAACACAGGACCAACAAGTGTTGCGTCTCCTTGGTAGCATTAGAGAGGTATGAGTTCTTATTTGGTACAGCAGTAGGGTCATGGAACTCCATTCACCTATTACACTCATTCTAATGCCTATATGGATGGTGCTGAGACACCTAAGGTATGACCATTATCATCCTATTGATGAATATATATAAAGATCATATATTCTTTGCCTAATTGAGTTTCTCCTAACTAAGTAAGATTTGATAAATAGTGTATGGAATTACTATTCCCATCACCTGAGGGAATGGAGTTCGTTGGAATAGAACTTGTAGTTGCCGCTTATGTTTTTGGAAAAAAATTTGCCGAAAAAGTTTAGCTATCTATGTTGAACGATTTTGATTCTCTTGTTGCGTCGGATGTTTCCTGTAGTTGCTATGTCGACTCAATACTTTCCTCGTTACTTAACAGCAAGGTCCTCGTCCCAACCGAACACTGTCTTGGAGATAGGCGTTCCCTGCACACCCTCTGTCCTGGCGAACGGGTCATGGACGACGTACAAACGATATACAACGTTGATGCCATTTGATTTTTTCCGTACATACTCAAGAAAGCCATTGGCTGACCCTTATTATAATCGTGAATAAATCATTTTTTTGTTCTCCCATTTGATAGGTGATCAGTCTAGTTGTTATCATGTGCACCGAAGGCGCTATGTCAGATTCTGTTATCAAGAGGTGGTGGCTTCCCACCTCTTTCCAGGTAACAAATTTACAACACATCTCCTTCTAAGTGTTTCAAAATTACTATATGTGACTCTTACAATTGCAGTAAATCGCGGTTAATCCAACAGATTATTGTCCAAGCACGCTGGAGTACATCAAGCGCAAGTTCATGGGAAAGGCAGACCAACTGTTTAAGGTAACTTTCTCCATTTTTCATCATATGTTAAATGTCTCTATACATGGCAAACACACTGTTTCATTCAACATCCTCAGATTTACATTTCCTTGCACACGGAGGATCATTGGTATCTGATGATCATTGATTTCTTCAACTGGAAGTTAGTGTATCTTGACTTGCTGAAAGATTCCAAGCTTACAAAGTCTTGTAAGGATAAGATGTTGTATATGGTAAGCGCGATTGATGAAAAAGTTTCTTTTACTCAAGTTACTTTTGTGTGAAACAATGGAAAGATGCATTTTGTTAAATAAAAATAAACCATGTTGGCTTGTGGATGAAACAGGCATTTTTCTTGGAGAACTTGTTGTATGATGACTTTTTTTACGAAAGAACTCCAAATGAAATGCACAAGCCATCCACTTATGAAATAGTGGAGCCTGAGATGGGACAACAAGCTGATGGATTGTAAGTAATTGGTTTATTTTTTTTCAGTTCTTTCCCCTTACGTGGCCAATAACAAGTTCTCCACCCTGAACAGAGTACGTTTTTTTCCAAGCATATAAGCACCTTGTTATGATATACGTTGGTGCCTCAGGTTTTCTATGTGACAAGTAAATTTTGTTTGACTTGTAAATTTGATGTTATGAAAATTGATTGCATTGTTAATAGATCAAAGGTCAAGTGGTGGGCAGAACCATATTAACCATCATATTATGTACATTCTTTAAAAAAATTCACATACCCCATCCTTAGTTGTTTTGTTGTACCAGTATAACACTACCAATCATTTTTCCTTATTGGACTGATGTATAATGCGCCCATGTTGCCTAATGCTGTTAAATTTAGTAACGACTGCAGAGTGTGGGTCGCCCAGTGGATGATCCAGTCCCATCTGTGGAGTAACTACGACCTACCGGTAAATGCATACCCCAGTTGATGTGTCGTTAATTTGTTAGCAAAATCACTATTCATAATACTGTTTTTGTTGTAATGTTTGCCATTTTGTAGGTCGTTAACGAACATACAAGAATGAGGTTAGCAGTTGATATTGTATTGAGGAGACACAACCCCTATCGAGCTGAAATCAGTTGGAAAGTTGTAGAATATTAGGACAAAAGATGTAGAAAATCAGCCAGAAAGACTAAGATGACTGGCCAAGTGGATGTTACTACAAGTCCTACCATATAGAATGTACTCAGCCAAAATGTACCCTTTTTTGGTGGCCAATTATGGAATTTTTTTATTTTTTTGGGGTCATGTAATGGTGGAATGTTTAAACATTATAACATGAGCTGCTGATGTAAAATGCCCCTTTAGTTCCAACCAACATGTTTCCAATGATGGGTTGTTTGGTTGATATAAAGGGGCCTTGTTGGAATGTCTTTTTGTTTAGCTGATGGGTTTATATAAACAGGCCCTTTTGTTGTGTCCATCTTTTGGTCCCTTGGAATTCAGTGGGTTGACTATTGTATCTGAGTCCACTTTTAACAAGAGGAAGTATGGTTTGATTTTTTGGGCTATCACAACGTTCTTGCAACAATTTTGTCAAACGCCTAGGCTGAATGTGAAGTATGCTCCATCTTCTAAGCTATTAATACACACGTGAATCTCGTTAAAGGTCGTGGGTATTACGTGGGCTTTTCTAATAGATTTTTGATAGAAGCTAACAAATTATCCACCCAATATGTACTTTAGTTTCTTAACGGTGGGTAACGCTTATACCAAATTTTAATTCCACAAAGTTTTTCATTCTATGACCTTTGTTTAGCATCGCATTACCAGTTAAATTGTACATTAAGGCGGTTAACAATGAGGTCAGTTGCGCGAAAATTAATTAAAAAATCCTAGTAACTTACCTCAATTACAAGTGCCCCTTATTTGTAGTAACATTCCAGTTGACGATGTTACATTATCTACTTCTTATTTTGCAGTTACATTCATAAGTTATCAAGTAAATATCTAATATTACTCACCAAATATCTCAGTGATACTACTCAATTAAATAAAACATCTTCTCGGTCGTTTGCAGATTGTAAAAAATAAATCATTTATTGTGACTCAAATTTCAATGATGTTCGTATAGTAGGAACTAACAAAACTGATATGTTGTCACCTTCTTGTTATTAGCTACGGACCTAATAGTCAATAGGAATTTGATCATGGTACAGAAAACTACCAACAGAGTGAAAAACTTACCTTGGAAATTTTTCCAACACTTTTATCTGCTACATAACTGTGTAACCATTACTTAGCCCCTTGTAACAAACCTTTTCCAACCCAAGAAAGCTCTTTATATCCTATCAGTCATGTATCCAGTTTTTCATTTTTTTCCTACACAATTGTTTATTTGTGCACTTATTTTGTATTTACATTAAGTGTTTATTTAAATTCTTTAATAAAACCTATGAAAAAGTTGAACATATAAGTATGACTAAACATGCAACATAGCTTCTCGCTACGGTAATTAACAATATTACACATAAACTTCTGCCAAATACTGAATCATTTTCATGTAACGACAAACCACACAAGAGGACAAATAAGAGAAGGTCAAACATAGTGGTCCCCATGCAAGTATACATGGATTAGTTTAACATGAAAGTCACATTAAAGAGCTAAGGATGGTGGCAACATCATAATCACACAAAAGTAGTCCATACTAACAAACATGCAGTTGGATGGAACCCTTGAACGAAAGCTTCACTCATCTACACCAGTTTAGACAAGTTGTGGAATAGTTCCAGAACCTAAAACAATGTCATTCATCAAACTCGTTATCAAGATGCAAAACTCTATTAGTCTAACATACTAATTGTTTATGCATGCAGTTACAAACCTGTTGATTTGGACCAACACCGTCGCTGGATCCGAATGACTTTTGCCCACGGTATCGGCGAAATGGAACCGTCTTCATGGATTCTACCTGGGACATGCAAAGAGACCCACCTCCAAACACTTCTTCTATCCTGATTATTTGATCATTAGATCCAGTCATGTCGAGTTCAGCAACCTAAATAACTCACAATTATTACCAATTCTCATATCATTTAAAGGTTCTTCACATAAAAAACCTTAAGTAAGAAGTCGTTGCTGCCAAGTATCTAAGCAAATTAAAAACCTTCACACTTTACCAACAAAGAAATTTATAAAACAATCTATATTACCTCCTCACTTTGTCCCTTGTCTTCATCCGAATCCAATGTATCCAGTCGAGCCCTTTTGCTCCTTCAAGGCCTTCCATCTGTGCAAGTCCTCTTAGTATGCCCCGGCTTGTTACACTTAGAACACTTTCTCTTGGACGCGTTCCTCTTATGACGCCTTGGTGCTCCCTTTGTTCGCACAACAATAGGATCTCGAACTTCACCGCATGCCTTAGAGTTCCCAGAATGGAGACCTTTGGCCAACTCTGATTCCAAGGTTGCACATAGTCGGTGAATCCCCTCCAAAGCAACAGCAAATAACCCAACCTGCTGGGCACCTAAAAAGAACAACCATCGTGACACCGAATGAAGTGTTCCGTGGCGAAGCAAGAACACTCTATTACCCCCGTCATCTGTTTTCTCGACGTATGCCTCTAATAATTTTGCTTCTTTGGTCCAACACTTCAACACAAGACTACTAGGTATTGTCAACATGTGTTCATGCTTCATCACAAAAAATATATGTTTGCATGGAAACCCTTGAATTTTCCAAAAATTACAATGACATTCTAATTTACCCATATTCTTATCACATAAAACTACAATATGACGACCTAGATAACCGTACTCCTCAACTGTGTACACCTTCATAGTCAACGACCTCCTCACCCCAACAAAATTAACCGAAGATACACTCTCAATCTCTCTTTTAACATCTCCAAATACCGCTCTTGTGTAAAGAGAAGCTGTATGATGCTTAAAGAAGTCTAGCGAGGTTGTCAGCACCGGTTCACTATAAATAGACCTGAACTGTGCCAGCAATTCATTGTTCCTATACACCCGCACAGGAAGTTCTAGATTCTGAACAAGCTCCAACATACTGTGTTTTGATTCAAGGAAATTCTTGCACACCAAATTGATCCCTTCGCATCGTGATGTTGTCCGATACCCGGCACAAAATTTCTCGCACAGGAAAGTGTTTGCCCACATCTCTTTTTTCCCATACACTTGGGTTCCACCACAGTACGTCCTGCAAGCCATAATCGGCTACGGCCTAGGCCCACTCCACCTCAAAGTCTTCAACCCTCATATGAGAATAAATCCATCGATTAAAAAGCTGACGTAAATTGTCATCCTTTACGTTTGACGTGACATTCTTCTCAAAGTGCCAAGCACATAACCTATGCCTCGCATTAGGAAAAACTGCTCATACGGCTTCTCGAATTGAATCATCACCATTTGTGACAACAACAGACGAATGCTTGCTGCACATGACCTCCAAGAAATTCTCCAACATCCATGTATATGATGCAATACTCTCATCGAACACCATACCAAACCCAAAAATACACGTTTGCTTGTGGTTATTACATCCTGAGAAAATCACCAGCGGCCTCTTATATTTGTTCTTCTTGTAGGTTGAGTCGAATGCAAGTGCATCTCCAAAGTATTGGTAATCTATCCTGTTGCCACCGTCGGCCCAGAGTAAATTCACTAGCATCTCGTCGTTTGTCATATTATACCTTGCCATCGAAGTCGTGTCTGCATCAACTTTACCCTCTAAGTACACTATAGCTGCGTTCGCGTCTCCGTCAAATATCTTTGCATGCCGCCTCTTATCGACGTAGTTGTAAGCATCTTTCTTAAAAAACCTACCAATGAATACCCTCTAGATACTCCAGCCATATACCGCATTGTTTTCGTAGTTGAGATTCCACATCCTTGAAACCCATCTATTTGGGCTTTCGCAGCATCCATCATGGAACGAAAACTTGAAATTAGATGAACCATTCTAGGATGAGTCATGTCGTGGTTGTGGTTCAAAATGATTTTCTTGACCCTCCACAACAAGCTTTCGTTATCTAAATATATACACATTCTTGCTTCACAATTCGTCCTTGTCTCTGGCTTGTGAGACCTCTTCCTATCGATCCTATTATAATATTTCTTATCTCTCTGTCCCTCTCTATTGCAAAAAAATCTTCTCCGAACCGAATTACCCTTCTCATCCTTGAACATGTCTCCCCTTCTAATACCAAACCCGTAGAATTTTCCAAATTTCTTATAAAACTCGTATGCACCGTCTTCGCTACGAAACACCTCCTCAAAATATCATTTTCACTTATATCGGCAACATCTCCAAAATCGACTGCGCCCATCACACCAACCCCATCGTCACACATTGTATTAACGTCAACAACTTGGGGGACGTCCATCGTAATATTCACAACACAGTGCCAAATTCTTAAATCAGGCCTGCAAATTAAGCTCAAATGAAAAAAAAAACATCCAACGTTATTGCACAAAACCAACCACACAAATCTCGTGGCCCCAAATAAAATATTTTTTTGGTCTATGAACCCACCACAATATACCATTTTGTGATATTAAAAAAATGCAACGATACCCTGAAATACATCATGATTCGCGTTCTGCACCCAACACTTTAATAATTACATGAATATCGTATTTCATAGTTTATTAAATGGCTCAGATTATAAACGTAAACTTTCTTCATTAATAATTTTTTTCTATTGGTTTTCATTAACTGAATTACTTTTTGTTACAACACAAATTACCTTAACCTTAAACCATGCCGAAACAATGCGATCATCAATTAATCAGCAAAGGGGAATCAACTCTATTCACTCAACGAACATAGATCCCTGTTAACTCAAAACAAAAACAGACCCTGGCTAACTTAGACAATTAACAACATCAAACTCTACCCACTCAGCATGATTAATGAGCTTAGATGCATGATTATAAAGTGTGGTGAGGTGAATTTTTGTCTCCTTTGTTAACATGACAATATATAATGCTCCCCTATGGATTTGTCTCCAAGAAACATTATAATATTCATGAATTCACAAAATGTTTACTCTAGGGAACCAGAGAGTTGACGATTTGACTTCCTATCGGTAAAGAAATTCACAAATATAATTGTGTTGTAAGTATAGTTTCTAAACCAACAGAAAATCCTTTCCTACAAAAGTTTTGGTTGTCACTTAAGCAAACCCAATAAAAATAAATAACCAAAGTATTCAAACATCGGGTTGTCTTCTCAAGGAATTGTAGGGAGGTGTGATTTATTATTGGTTAAAGAAAACAGTATAATTTTGGATTTTTAAAATAAGGAACAGGTAATTTAAATGGCAAGGAAAATAAATTAATAATTATAAAATCCCTTGGCAAGGTATAAGAAATTGAAGTCCTATCCTAGTTATCCTTATCAGGTGTGATGAGAATTGGACTTTACTCCCACTTTAGTTAGCCCTTACTAAATAAAGGAAAGTCAAGCGAACTAATTAATTTGATCCTCAAGTCCTAGTTAACTCCTATGGAAGGACTAGAGTTATTGGAGTACAAATTAATCAGCAAAGAATTCCAATTTCAATCAACAGCTGAGTTTGATAACTCAAGTGTTACTAATTACTCAACCAAGGCCAAAGGGTGTAAAAAGCTAAATTAAAGTCATAAATATGAATTACCTCAAATTGCATAAATAAGAGAAATCAAATCTAACATGGAAAAGTTCATAAATTAAATTGGAAAAATAAATAAAAGGAACATTAAACCTGGAAATTGAGAAGAAGAAAACCTAAATCCTTTAAGAGGAATCCTAATCCTAAATCCTAAGAGAGAGGAGAGAGCCTCTCTCTCTCTCTCTAAAACTACATCTAAACATAAAATTATGAATTATGAATGAATGATAAGTATTTCCTGAGTCTCTGCATGTTCCCTGTCTTTATTCTGTGTTTCTGGGCTGAAAACTGGGTCAAAATGCGGCCCGAAATCGCTCCCAGCGTGTTCTGTTAATTCTGTAGATCGCGCATGTCACGTGTGCACGTCATTCAACGTTTTTCCTTGCCACGCGTACGCGTCGTTCATGCGTTCGCGTCATTCATGCAGACTTCAATCCACGCGTTTGCGTCAAGCACGCGAACGCGTCACTGCAATTTTCTCCAATTTGCACGGTCGCGCGAGCCATGTGTCCGCATCGGTGTTCGCTGGTCATCTCCTTAGTTTCTTGTGTTCCTTCCATTTTTGCAAGCTTCCTCTCCATTCTCTAAGCTATTCCTGCCCTATGAAGCCTGAAATACTTAACACATAGATCACAACATCGAATGGTATAAAAAAGAATTAAAATACGTAATTAAAAGATATCTAGGAAGCAAATTTTCAACCATAGAACTAAACTAGGAAGGAATTGTAAAATCATGCAAATCATATGAATAAGTGGGCAAGAATTTGATAAAAACCACTCAATTAAACACAATATAAACCATAAAATAGTGGTTTATCAAGAGCATACATTTTGGACTAGGCAAGTAATGCTTAACTACTTTCAACAAATTTGCACGGCCTTGACCAAAGTGGTTATGTGAATGCCTCCAATGGCAGCTATCTGTTCAACTCCAACAAAAGTGACCAGTGCTAATTGCCACACAGCACCGAATCCTACAGCAAACTCAGAAATAAATGTGCCAAGGTAGTGAAAAAACTATCCATGTCTTACTAATAATAAAAACAAAAAAACTCAATCTCTTGAACTCAATAATTACATCAGTTATCCAACTAGATAATTAGATCACAGTTGTCATAAACTGATTTCAAAGCCTAGAAGCATAGTGAAATTAAAAACATGAAGCATATAATAAATTAAAAGATCACCAATTCGCAATTTTTTTAAATAAGAACAGAAGTTAAGAACAAGGAAAAATGAAGAAACATTTAACAGTTTTCACCCCAATTTTAACTAAGCTCATCACAATGATTAACAACAGCAAAAAATACTGAACGAACAGTGAATTAGTTACATAGGCAGTGCAACTTTAAAATTTAAAGGTTATCAATTTAGAATTTATAATCAAATACAGTCAGTGTGCAAAGCCAATCAACCAAGCACTGTCTGAGCATTATGTTCTGATTTTGTAATTGGAAAGCAACAAATTCAGCAACAAATTCAAGTTACCGCAACAAATTTAACAAACCCTAGTAAAGTCCTGATTTACAGCAACATTTAGATCAGCAACATGCCAAATTTATTGAATAGAAATTCAGCAACATGCAAATATACGAGGAGAAGAAAAATCTAAAAAATAGGGAACAGGGAAACGATGGTGTAGAGACTCACCAACGGTCGACTGCGACTCGGCGACCACCCCGCGGAAGGCAACGTAGCAAGAGTCCCCACGAGTTTGTTCTCCCGCCGGGGACGAGATAGACGAACCACAAGAAGCCAGTGACTTAGACGAGACTTGAGTGAGACTGGGAAGCAGAATCGACAACATACAACCATGGACGACAAGCAGCAACCAGCATGCAGAGCTCAAGCACTCACTGGCGAAGGGAGGCGCAAGCAGCCTAGCACAGAGAAATCTGAGGGGTGAGCACAGGTGGTGCACGAAATTGCAATCACACTTTTGCAACCCCTCACAACTAACCAGCAAGTGCACTGGGTCGTCCAAGTAATACCTTACGCGAGTAAGGGTCGATCCCACGGAGATTGTCGGCTTGAAGCAAGCTATGGTTATCTTGTAAATCTTAGTCAGGATATCAATAATTATCAAGATTGATTGTGAAAAGTAAAAGAACATGAAATAAGTACTTGTTTTGCAATAATGGGGAACAGGTTGAGGTTTTGGAGATGCTTCATCTTCTGAATCTCTGCTTTCCTACTGCCTTCTTCTTCAAGCACGCAAGACTCCTTCCATGGCAAGCTGTATGCAAGGGTTTCACCGTTGTCAGTGGCTACCTCCCATCCTCTCAGTAGAAATGTTCAACGCACCCTGTCACGGCACGGCTATCCATCTGTCGGTTCTCAATCAGGCTGGAATAGAATCCAGTGATTCTTTTGCGTCTGTCACTAACGCCCAGCCCTCAGGAGTTTGAACCTTGTCACAGTCATTCAATCATTGAATCCTACTCAGAATACCACAGACAAGGTTTAGACCTTCCGGATTCTCTTGAATGCCGCCATCAGTTCTAGCTTATACCACGAAGATTCTGATTAAAGAATCCAAGAGATATCTACTTAATCTAGGGTAGAACAGAGGTGGTTGTCAGGCACATGTTCATAGTTGAGAATGATGATGAGTGTCACGGATCATCACATTCATCCGGTTTAAGAACAAGTAATATCTTAGAATGGAAGCAAGCATGATTTAATGAAAAACAGTAGTAATTGCATTAATCCATCAAGACACAGCAGAGCTCCTCACCCCCAACCATGGGGTTTAGAGACTCATGCCGTGGAAGGTACACAAAGAAACGTGTAAAGTGTCATGAGGTACAGATACAATGTCAAAAGATCCTATTAATAGTGAACTAGTACCCTAGGGTATACAAGAATGAGTAAATGACGTAAAAATCCACTTCTGGGTCCACTTAGTGTGTGCTTGGGCTGAGCATTGAAGCTTTCATGTGTAGAGACTTTTTTTGGAGTTAAACGCCAGCTTTTATGCCAGTTTGGGCGTTTAACTCCAATTTTTATGCCAGTCCCAGCGTTAAACGCTGGGAATTCTGAAGCTGATTTGCAACGCCGGTTTGGGCCATCAAATCTTGGGCAAAGTATGGACTATTATACATTGCTGGAAAGCCCAGGATGTCTACTTTCTAACGCCGTTGAGATCGCGCCAATTGGGCTTCTGTAGCTCCAGAAAATCCACTTCAAGTGCAGGGAGGTCAGAATCCAACAGCATCTGTAGTCCTTTTCAGCCTCTGAATCAGATTTTTGCTCAGGACCCTCAATTTCAGCCAGAAAATACCTAAAATCACAGAAAAACACACAAACTCATAGTAAAGTCCAGAAAAGTGAATTTTAACTAAAAACTACTAAAAGTATACTAAAAACTAACTAAAATATGCTAAAAATAATGCCAAAAAGCGTATAAATTATCCGCTCATCACAACACCAAACTTAAATTGTTGCTTGTCCCCAAGTAACTGAATATCAAAATAAGATAAAAAGAAGAGAATATACTATAGACTCCAAATTATCAAGGAAACTTAGCTCCAATTAGATGAGCGGGACTAGTAGCTTTTTGCTTCCGAACAGTTTTGGCATCTCACTTTATCCTTTGAAGCTCAGAATGATTGGCATCTATAGGAACTCAGAACTCAGATAGTGTTATTGATTCTCCTAGTTAAGTATAATGATTCTTGAACATAGCTATGTCATGAGTCTTGGCTGTGGCCCAAAGCACTCTGTCATCCAGTATTACCACCGGATACATACATGCCACAGACACATACTTGGGTGAACCTTTTCAGATTGTGACCCAGCTTTGCTAGAGTCCCCAATTAGAGGTGTCTAGGGTTCTTAAGCACACTCTTTTTGCCTTGGATCACAACTTTATTTCTTTCTTTTTCTTCTATTTCTTCTCTCTTTCTCTTTTTTTTTTCATTTTTTTTGAATCACTGCTTTTTCTTGCTTCAAGAATCAATTTGATGATTTTTCAGATCCTCAATAACAGTTCTCTTTTTCCCTCATTCTTTCAAGAGCCAACAATTTTAACATTCTCAAAACAACAAATTCAAAAGACATATGCACTGTTCAGGCATTCATTCGGAAAACAAAAAGTATTGTCACCACATCAAACTAATTCAACTAGTTTCAAGGATAAATTCAAAATCCTGTACTTCTTGTTCTTTTGTGATTAAAGCATTTTTCATTTAAGAGAGGTGATGGATTCATAGGACATTCATAGCTTTAAGACATGAATTTTAAATTTTATTAATTATGAACTAAGAACAAGACTCAAAAATAGATATAAGATGAGACTAAAAAAAATAGAAAACAAAAATTTAAATAGGCTCCTAATGATAGAGGTTTTCACAGAGTTAGGACTCAACAACCTTGGTTTTGAGAAGCGGATGCTCCCTCAAATTGAGGGGAGAATTTTTGGCGTTTCAGTTCTTGAAGTTCACACCCCTGCTTCTCTTGTTCCTTCAGCAATTTGCAGAGCATGCAGTTCTGATTCTGTTGTTCTTCCTTAAGTTGCTCCATAGTTTCTTGCAACTTGGTAATAGATGCTTCTAGGCTGGCCCAGTAGCCAATTTCAGGAAATTTAGGGAGGAACTCCTGCGCCCTCCTTTTGATAGAGTTGTCTTGCATTTGTCCTTCCATTGACTTCTTGGTGATTGGATGTTCAATGGGTATGAATTCATCTACTCCCATCTTTACCCCAGCCTCTTTACAGAGCAAGGAGATCAAGCTTGGGTAAGCCAGTTTGGTTTCAGTGGAATTCTTATTTGCAATTGTGTAGATCTCACAAGCAATCAGATGATGAACCTCCACCTCTTTTCCAAGCATAATGCAATGAATCATCACTGCTCTCTTGATAGTGACCTCAGAACGGTTGCTAGTGGGCAATATGGAACGCCCAATAAAGTCTAGCCAACCTCTTGCAATTGGTTTAAGGTCTCCCCTCTTGAGTTGGTTTGGGACACCCTTTGAATTGGTTATCCACTTAGTTCCAGGGAGGCAAATGTCCTCTAGAACTTGATCCAACCCTTTATCTGCTCTCACCATTCTCCTATTAAAGGATTCAGGATCATCTTGCAGTTGAGGCAATTTGAAGATTTCTCTTATTTTGTCCAGATGGAAGTAGATAACTTTCCCTCTGACCATGGTTCTGTAAGTATGGAAAGCAGTTCCAGTCATTCTCTGCTTATCTGTTAGCCACAGATTTGAGTAGAATTCCTGAACCATATTTCTTCCAACCTTTATCTCAGGATTGGTTAGAAATTCCCATCCTCTGTTTCGAATTTGCTCTTGGATCCCCGGATATTCATCTTCTTTCAGATCAAATTTAACTTCCGGGATCACTGACCTCAGACCCATTATTTTGTGATAATGGTCTTCATGTTCTTTGGTTAAGAACTTCTCTTGATTCTAAAGATTCTTTGGGATATTCTCTTTCTTTCCTCTTAAATTGGTTTGTTTTCCCTTAGGAGCCATGATCTTGATGAATCTTGGCTTAGTGATCACGGAAAAGCACACCAAACTTAGAGGTTTGCTTGTCCTCAAGCAAAAGAAAGGAAAGAAGAGAGAGAGGAGAAGAGCAAATTCGAATTGGTGTGGGGGAATGAGGAGGCCGAACGTGTTTTTATAAGGGGGGGAGGAGAGATTTCGAAAATTTGGAAGGAGATTTGAGAAGATATGGAAAGAAATTGAGAGAAAGTTTAGTTTTTGAACAAGATTTGGGAAGGATTTGAGAGAGATTTGAAGAATGATTTTGATTTTTGAAGATTTGAAGGTGAATGATGAAAGGTTGAAATGTGTTTATGTAGAAAAGTATGGGTCAAAAAAGAAAGTTTGAAAAAAATTTGATTGGAAAGCAAAATCTCAGTCCCCCACCTTTCTGGCGTTAAACGCCCAGAATGGCACCCATTCTGGCGTTTAACGCCCATTTGCTAGCCATTGTGGGCGTTTAATGCCCAGCCAGGTGCCCTGGCTGGCGTTAAACGCCAGAATTCCCTTTGTCACTAGGCGTTTTGCTAAACGCCCAGGATGCTGCACACCTGGCGTTAAACGCCCAGAATGGTGCCCATTCTGGCGTTTAACGCCCAAAATGCCCCTTACTGGCATTTTTTCGCCAGTAAGCTCTTTTTCTCTGCTTTTTGCACTGAATCCTTCTGTAACTCTGTGAATTCCTTCAATTTTGATAATTGCCTCTGTAGAAATAAAATATATAACCTGCTAATGACTGGGTTGCCTCCCAGCAAGCGCTTCTTTATTGTCTTTAGCTGGACCTTTACTGAGGATCATTCCAGTCTCAGTTTTGAGCATTCCTGCTCAAAATTGCCTTCAAGATAATGTTTGATCCTCTGTCCATTAACAATGAACTTTTTGTCAGAATCAATATCCTGAAGCTCAACATATCCATATGGTGACACTCCTGTAATCACATACGGACCCCTCCACCGGGATTTAAGTTTTCCTGGGAACAATCTGAGCCTAGAGTTGAAGAGCAGAACTTTTTGTCCTGGCTCAAAGACTCTGGATGACAACTTCTTGTCATGCCACTTCTTTGCCTTTTCCTTATAAATCTTTGCATTTTCAAAAGCACTGAGTCTAAATTCATCTAGCTCATTTAGCTGGAGTAATCTCTTTTCACCAGCTAACTTAGCATCCAGGTTTAGGAATCTGGTTGCCCAGTAGGCTTTATGTTCCAGTTCCACGGGCAAATGACAGGCCTTGCCATACACAAGTTGGTATGGTGAGGTTCCTATTGGGGTCTTAAATGCTGTTCTGTATGCCCACAGAGCATCATCCAAGCTCCTTGCCCAATCCTTTCTTCGGGCCATGACAGTCCGTTCTAGGATTCTTTTTAGCTCTCTGTTAGAGACTTCAGCTTGCCCATTTGTCTGTGGATGATACGGGGTAGCCACTTTGTGGCTAATTCCATATCGGACCATAGCAGAGTACAGCTGTTTATTGCAGAAATGAGTGCCCCCATCACTGATTATGACTATGGGAACACCAAATCTGCTGAAGATGTGTTTCTGGAGAAATTTCAGCACGGTCTTAGTATCATTAGTGGGTGTGGCAATTGCTTCTACCCACTTAGATACATAGTCCACTGCCACCAGAATGTAAGTGTTTGAGTATGATGGTGGGAATGGACCCATAAAGTCAATCCCCCATACGTCAAACAATTCAATCTCTAATATCCCTTGTTGAGGCATGGCATATCCGTGAGGCAAGTTACCAGCTCTTTAGCAACTGTCACAGTTACGCACAAACTCTCGGGCATCTCTATAGAGAGTAGGCCAGTAGAAGCCACATTGGAGGACTTTAGTGGCTGTTCGCTCACTTCCAAAATGTCCTCCATACTGTGATCCATGGCAGTGCCATAGGATCATTTGTGCTTCTTCTCTGGGTACACATCTGCAGATCATTCCGTCTGCACATCTCTTAAAGAGATATGGCTCATCCCATAGGTAGTACTTGGCATCTGAAATTAATTTCTTTCTTTGCACTCTGCTGTACTCCTGTGGTATGAACCTCACAGCTTTATAATTTGCAATATCTGCAAACCATGGAGCTTCCTGGATGGCAAAGAGTTGCTCATCTGGAAAAGTCTCTGAAATCTCAGTAGAAGGGAGGGACGCCCCAGCTACGGGTTCTATTCGGGACAGATGATCAGCTACCTGGTTCTCTGTCCCTTTTCTGTCTCTTATTTCTATATCAAACTCTTGCAGAAGCAACACCCATCTTATAAGCATGGGTTTTGAATCCTGCTTTGTGAGTAAGTATTTAAGAGCAGCATGGTCAGTGTACACAATCACCTTGGATCCCACTAGATAGGATCTAAACTTGTCAATGGCATAGACCACTGCAAGTAACTCTTTTTCTGTGGTTGTGTAATTCTTCTGTGCATCATTTAGAACACGGCTGGCATAATAAATGACGTGCAGAAGCTTGTTATGCCTCTGTCCCAACACTGCACCAATGGCATGGTCACTGGCATCACACATTAGTTCAAATGGCAATGTCCAGTCTGGTGCAGAGATGACTGGTGCTGTGACCAGCTTGGCTTTCAGGGTCTCAAATGCCTGCAGACACTGTGTGTCAAACACAAGTGGTGTGTCAGCAGCTAGCAGGTTGCTCAAAGGTTTTGCAATTTTCGAAAAATCCTTTATAAACCTTCTATAGAATCCTGCATGCCTCAGAAAGCTTCTGATTGCCTTAACATTGACAGGTGGTAGTAATTTTTCAATTACCTCTACCTTTGCCTTATCCACCTCTATTCCCCTGCTTGAAATTTTGTGCCCAAGGACAATTCCCTCAGTCACCATAAAGTGACATTTCTCCCAGTTTAAAACCATGTTAGTCTCTTGGCACCTTTTCAGGACAAGTGCTAGGTGGTCAAGACAGGAGCTGAATGAGTCTCCATATACTGAGAAGTCATCCATGAAGACTTCCAGGAATTTCTCCACCATATCAGAGAAGATGGATAACATGCATCTCTGAAAGGTTGCAGGAGCATTACACAGACCAAAAGGCATCCTCCTGTAGGCAAACATGCCAGAAGGGCAAGTAAATGCTGTTTTCTCTTGGTCCTGAGGATCTACTGCAATTTGGTTGTAACCTGAATAGCCATCCAAAAAGCAGTAATAATCATGACCAGCTAGTCTTTCTAGCATTTGGTCTATGAATGGTAAAGGAAAATGATCCTTTCTGGTGGCTGTATTGAGCCTTCTGTAGTCAATACACATACGCCACCCTGTGACTGTTCTTGTAGGAACCAGTTCATTTTTTTCATTATGAACCACTGTCATGCCTCCCTTTTTGGGGACAACTTGGACAGGGCTCACCCAGGGACTATCAGAAATAGGATAAATAATCCCAGCCTCTAGTAATTTAGTGACCTCTTTCTGCACCACTTCCTTCATGGCTGGATTTAGCCTCCTTTGTGGTTGGACCACTGGTTTGGCATTATCCTCCAACAGGATCTTGTGCATGCATCTAGCTGAGCTAATGCCCTTAAGATCACTTATGGACCACCCAAGAGCTGTCTTGTGTGTCCTTAGCACTTGAATCAGTGCTTCCTCTTCCTGTGAATTTAAAGCAGAGCTTATAATCACTGGAAAAGTATCACCCTCTCCCAGAAATGCATACTTCAGGGATGGTGGTAGTGGTTTGAGTTCAGGTTTGGGAGGCTTATCCTCCTCCTGAGGAATTTTCAAAAATTCCTTTGTTTCCTCTGGTTCTTCTTGATCAGGCTGAGCATCCTTGAAGATGTCCTCAAGCTCTGATTCTAGGCTTTCAGTCATATTGATCTCTTCCACCAAAGAGTCAATAATGTCAGCGCCCATGCAGTCATTTGGTGTGTCTGGATGCTGCATAGCCTTTACAGCATTCAACTTGAACTCATCCTCATTGACTCTCAAGGTTACTTCCCCTTTTTGTACATCAATAAGAGTTCGTCCAGTTGCTAGGAAAGGTCTTCCTAGAATGAGAGTTGCACTCTTGTGCTCCTCCATTTCCAGCACCACAAAGTCAGTTGGAAAGGCGAATGGCCCAACCTTGACAATCATGTCCTCTATTATGCCTGATGGGTGTTTAATGGAGCCATCAGCAAGTTGGAGGCATATCCGGGTTGGTTTGACTTCTTCAGTCAACCCAAGCTTTCTGATGGTGGATGCAGGTATTAGATTGATGCTTGCTCCAAGATCACATAGGGCTGTCTTGGTGCAAGCACCTTCTAATGTGCATAGTATCATAAAGCTTCCTGGATCTTGAAGCTTTTCTGGTAAGCTTTTCAGAATGACTGCACTGCATTCTTCAGTGAGAAACACTTTTTCAGTTTCTCTCCAATCCTTCTTATGACTTAAGATCTCCTTCATGAACTTAGCATAAGAAGGTATTTGCTCAAGTGCCTCTGCAAACGGAATCTTTATTTCAAGAGTCCTTAGATAGTCTGCAAAGCGGGCAAATTGCTTATCCTGTTCCGCTTGGCGGAGTTTCTGAGGATAAGGCATCTTGGCTTTATATTCTTCAACCTTAGTTGCTGCAGGTTTATTCCTTACAAAAGTGGTTGGAGAAGCCTTTTTAGAGGGATTACTGTCAGCACTCTCAGGTGTCTGATCTTCCCTTGACGTCTGAACGCCAGGAATGGGTGAAGATTGGGCGTTTAACGCCAACTTCTCTCCCTTTTCTGGCGTTTGAACGCCAGAACTGGGCAGGGAATGGGCGTTTAACGCCAGCTTTCCTCCCCTTTCTGGCGTTTGAACGCCAAAAGTACTCCTCTCTGGGCTCTTACTGTCCTCAGAGGGATTTTGGACAGTGGTTTGGTTATCCTCTGTCAATTGTTCCTTATTTGGCTTTTTGCTACTTTGAGCAGTGCCATTCAATGTCTTCCCACTCCTCAGCTGAACTGCTTGACATTCTTCTGTTATTTGTTTAGATATCTGCTGTTTTGCTTGATTTAACTGCAGTTCTATGTTCTTGTTAGCAATTTTAGTTTCATGGAGCATCTCTTTAAATTCTGCTAACTGTTTTGTCATCAGGTGTAATTGTTGATTAAGCTCAATCATCTGTTCTTGAGGATTAGGATCAGTGGCTACTGCCATGACTTCCTCTTTTGGAGAGAACTCATTGCTAGAGTACAAATATTGATTTCTAGCAACAGTGTCTATAAGCTCTTGAGCCTCTTCAATTGTCTTCCTCATGTGTATAGATCCACCAGCTGAATGGTCTAAAGACATCTGAGCTTTTTCTGTAAGCCCATAGTAGAAGATGTCTAACTGTACCCACTCTGAAAACATTTCAGAGGGGCATTTTCTTAGCATACCTCTATACCTCTCCCAGGCATTATAAAGGGATTCATTATCCTCTTGTTTAAAGCCTTGGATGTCCAGCCTTAGCTGTGTCATCCTCTTTGGAGGGTAAAAGTGATTCAGGAATTTGTCTGATAACTGTTTCCATGTCTTTATGCTTGCTGTAGGTTGGTTATTCAACCACTTCTTAGCTTGATCTTTTACAGCAAATGGAAACAGCAGTAGTCTGTAGACATCCTGATCCACCTCTTTATCACATACTGTGTCAGCAATTTGTAAGAACTGTGCCAGAAACTCAGTAGGTTCTTCCTGTGGAAGACCGGAATACTGGCAATTTTGCTGCACTATGATAATGAGTTGAGGATTTAGCTCAAAGCTGCTTGCTTTGATGGGAGGTGTACAGATGCTACTCCCATATGCAGCTGTAATGGGGTTAGCATATGACCCCAGAGTCCTTCTGGACTGTTCAATTCTACTTAGGTCCATGATGGATAAAGGGAAATGATATGGATTGCAAGTAAATAGTTTTTTTTTTCGAAAATAATAAAATAAAATAAATGGAAAATAAAATCAAATTTCGAAAACTGAAAGAAAATAAGATCAAAGCAAATTGAAAGCTGAATCAATTAGTCAATTAAAAGGATTTTGAAATTAGCAATTGAGAAGATATGATTGAAAATTATTTTGAAAAAGATTTGATTTTTGAGATGAGGAGAGAGAAAAACAACAAAATGACACCAAACTTAAAATTTTTAGAAAATCAAACACTAATTTTCGAAAATTTTAAGGGAAAAACACAAAGAGGACACCAAACTTAGATTTTTTTAAGGATCAAAAAGGGACTAAGGACATGCAAATTCGAAAATTAAAAGAAAAGCAAAAGCATGCAATTGACACCAAACTTAAAATATGAAACTAGACTCAACTAAAAGACTCTAAACCAACAAAAATAAAACAGTCCTAATCTAAGAAACAAGATAAGCCGTCAGTTGTCCAAACTCAAACAATCCCCGGCAACGGCGCCAAAAACATGGTGCACGAAATTGCAATCACACTTTTGCAACCCCGCACAACTAACCAGCAAGTGCACTGGGTCGTCCAAGTAATACCTTACGCGAGTAAGGGTCGATCCCACGGAGATTGTCGGCTTGAAACAAGTTATGGTTATCTTGTAAATCTTAGTCAGGATATCAATAATTATCAAGATTGATTGTGAAAAGTAAAAGAACATGAAATAAGTACTTGTTTTGCAGTAATGGGGAACAGGTTGAGGTTTTGGAGATGCTTCATCTTCTGAATCTCTGCTTTCCTACTGCCTTCTTCTTCAAGCACGCAAGACTCCTTCCATGGCAAGCTGTATGCAAGGGTTTCACCGTTGTCAGTGGCTACCTCCCATCCTCTCAGTGGAAATGTTCAACGCACCCTGTCACGGCACGGCTATCCATCTGTCGGTTCTCAATCAGGCTGGAATAGAATCCAGTGATTCTTTTGCGTCTGTCACTAACGCCCAGCCCTCAGGAGTTTGAACCTCGTCACAGTCATTCAATCATTGAATCCTACTCAGAATACCACAGACAAGGTTTAGACCTTCCGGATTCTCTTGAATGCCGCCATCAGTTCTAGCTTATACCACGAAGATTCTGATTAAAGAATCCAAGAGATATCTACTTAATCTAGGGTAGAACAGAGGTGGTTGTCAGGCACATGTTCATAGTTGAGAATGATGATGAGTGTCACGGATCATCACATTCATCCGGTTTAAGAACAAGTAATATCTTAGAATGGAAGCAAGCATGATTTAATGAAAAACAGTAGTAATTGCATTAATCCATCAAGACACAGCAGAGCTCCTCACCCCCAACCATGGGGTTTAGAGACTCATGCCGTGGAAGGTACACAAAGAAACGTGTAAAGTGTCATGAGGTACAGATACAATGTCAAAAGATCCTATTAATAGTGAACTAGTACCCTAGGGTATACAGGAATGAGTAAATGACGTAAAAATCCACTTCTAGGTCCACTTAGTGTGTGCTTGGGCTGAGCATTGAAGCTTTCATGTGTAGAGACTTTTTCTGGAGTTAAACACCAGCTTTTATGCCAGTTTGGGCGTTTAACTCCAATTTTTATGCCAGTCCCAGCCTTAAACGCTGGGAATTCTGAAGCTGATTTGCAACGCCGGTTTGGGCCATCAAATCTTGGGCAAAGTATGGACTATTATACATTGCTGGAAAGCCCAGGATGTCTACTTTCCAACGCCGTTGAGAGCGCGCCAATTGAGCTTCTATAGCTCCAGAAAATCCACTTCGAGTGCAGGGAGGTCAGAATCCAACAGCATCTGCAGTCCTTTTCAGCCTCTGAATCAGATTTTTGCTCAGGACCCTCAATTTCAGCCAGAAAATACCTGAAATCACAGAAAAATACACAAACTCATAGTAAAGTCTAGAAAAGTGAATTTTAACTAAAAACTACTAAAAGTATACTAAAAACTAACTAAAATATACTAAAAACATACTAAAAACAATGCCAAAAAGCGTATAAATTATCCGCTCATCAACAGGACACCGAGGAACCAGCAAGAGGCCCGAGAGCACGACGAGGGAATTACTTGGTTGCGAGGGACAGCGGCTGCAGTCTCCCACTCCCACAAACGGCGACAAGTATTAGTGGAGGCTAGGGTTTGCTTTCTTCGGTGGAGGCTATGGCAAGTTGCTCTTTCCTGCAGGAAGGAGTTGGAGAAGGGGGGATAAGCATGCAATTCGTTTTTCCCTTTCAAGGAAGGAAACGATGCTATTTTCTGTAAATCGGGTTTAGATCCAGTTCGACAGGCTAGTTCACTTCAGCTATTCTTAAGGGGCTTTCAAGTGGACGGTTTTTCACAGTGGACCAGCCCGGAAGGATTTTTAGAACGTTGAAAAGCTTAGCCACATTCCCTGGAAATTAAAAAACCAAATTACCCAAACAAATTCAAAAACACATTAGCCTATTTCCTTTTTAATGCTATCTTTGACTTGTTTTTATCCACAAAAAAATTTGTTTCTGCACAGTTGCATAAAATATGGTGACCCAAGCCCAAAACCCAGTCATGGCCACATACACAAAAAAAATACAACTTGTCCATTGGCCCCAACTTGCCAAAAATAATTAGCATCTTATTACACTTATTTATTTTCCTACATTGTGCAGTACATCTGCAAAACCACTAATACTTCCTGACATGTTGTCCCATCAGCTGAACCTGTGAGTATCAGCAACCAAAACATGTTCATCAAACAAGGTGTTCACATAATATCCACAGGTATGGATATTATATAACATCCACACCATAGAACTCCCCAATTACTATTACAAAAAAATAAAATAAAAAGAAAGCTATTAACCTATCAATCAAATGCTGACTTCAAAAAGAAAGGAAGAAGATCGAATACAGGTTGCGTAGAGGAGGTGGCAGTACCGGTGTGAATCGTTATGAGGAAGATGGGTTCTTGTTCCAATGGTAGAGCAACATCATCTTTTGAAGAAGAAGAGTAATCGACTAGCGACATTTTGCAGTGACCTCTTTTAGTCTCTACTGCTGCCGACGTTGAAAGCTCAGTGGCCATGTACATCCTCTGAACATCAAATATGTTCTTGCCGCCGGTTAGATCTCATCGTTGTATTCTTATGCCGCTGCTGTGCTCTCTTCTTGCCTAGTCTCGCTGCATGTGTTTTCTGCGGCAGCTGATCAGTTTTTTCCACCGATCTGCTCTGCTTCATCAATCAATCCACACAAATGATAGGGAGAGCAAGCGTAAGGAGAAGAAATAACTGGGTAAAGGTGAGAGGATAACTTATGACAGAATGGTAATAACGTATGGAAAAATGATGCTGAGTAAATTTAAATTTTGAGGGACAAATTTGAAAAACAGATAAGATGATTGGCCGGAATTGGAAAGAGCAAGAGTGAGGAGAAGAACTGAAAAAAAAATGAAAAAAATGTCATCTTTGATAATTCTGTAAGGGGTAAAAATGAATCTTTATTTCAAATTTCAAACTTCCCCTCCTCCCTCTCTTCGCCGCCGGCGCCGTCCCCCCTCCCCGCTTCCCCTTCCCCCCTTCGTATACCCTCCCCCCAAACACGTTTTCTTTTTTTTTTATTTTATAGTTTTTCGTATACCCTTTCCCCTAACACGTTTTTTTTATTTTATAATTTTTTTTATTTTAGGGATAGTTTAGGAATAAATTAAAAAAATTTATTAGAAAAGACGATTTTAAATTCAAATACGACTTTAAGGATGATTTTAAATCAAAATATACACCAAAGACGAGTTCGATTCCGACCCTCAACGTGAGGACCAAAACAATACTTATCCCTATTAGATATTAGATAATATCTACTAGAAGGCCCATGCATGACCCTCCATAGGCCTAAACAGGCTCAATTACCCCTTTTTATATTCTATGCACCTAGGCTTGGTTGCATAGTCCTCTCTGATCAGGTGCTCTATGGAGCAAAAGCTAATCGTGTTTCATAAACAAAAAGTCAGGAATGTTATCGAAAGCCACCATAGGTGCTTTTTAAACTAGCTCGCAAAAAAAAATTAAAAATACCAATATAACATTAAAATTTAATAAAAATTCAAATGTATCTTATAATTCAAGAGATACTAAATCCAGAGACAACACATGACCAAGACAAGCAAGACTATCAGCCACCTTGTTACTCTCTAAATACACATGCTAAACTCGCACAACGTAGCAGCCAACACAAGAGATCCACAACCAAGCAAAGAAGCATGAGGATGATGACTTTGGATGCAATATAAGTTACATATTCATATAAAAATGTAGATATAATTATGTGCACCCCTTTTTTCAAATATACAATTAAAACTCTAATTGTTGAGCTGAGAAACATGGATTGTGTTTTAGAATTCCATTATTCACAAATAGTGAAGTTATACAAGTAGAGGAGCATAGAATAGCATAGCATAACGCAGTACAGAGAATGTAGCAAAATCCCCAATTTGACTTGGCTTAAAAGGAATTAGCACGCTCACTAGTCACTATATAACAAAATATTTATTGATTATGATTAATTGATTATTATATTAACAATCAAAATCACAGTCATAATCTCAATCACAATTAGCGAAGGTGAATATAGAGAAAGAAATAAATAATTGGAGGAATAAAGGAATCGTGAATCCAAATAGAAGCATACCAGAAAATGTGTTGGGACTGGGCATTGAAACCGTGAAGAAGACGAAGGTTAGATGTTTTCTCTTCTTTTTTCTCTTTTTTTTGCCAGAGTCGACACGTGAACTTAGGTGAGTTTGATTGGCTTTTGAAAATTACTTAAATTTTTTATTTTTTTAAATATTTTTTTAAAAAACAAAATCATTTTAATTTGGATAAATTTTTTAAAAAAAGGTTTAAATATAAAAAATATTTTTAATTTTATTTGGATAAAATAAAAAAATTTATTTAAATTATATAAAAGTAACAAGATCAAAACTGTGATATTTTTAGACTTAGATATTATGTTTTTTTAACATCATCTGTTAAAGTGTGTATGAGATTTAATTTCAGCAATAATTATTTTTTTTACATACAGTAAAAAAACTTTATTAGTATAATTATTTCATCTAATTTTTTCAGTCATTTGTATTTTAGTTGAATTTTTCTCATTCGCTTTTTTAAAAATTAATTTTGGAGACATGCTATTTTGTGTAATTAGAAAATAAGACAATATTAAAATTATATATAATTTTTACAAGTATTTTCAACCATACAAAATATAGAAGTAAAAACTAACTAATCAATAAAATTAGTGTCATAGAAATCAAATTTATTAAAATATTAATAAATATCTAATCAAACAAAAACATTCAAGAAATTTAAAATTATAAAAGTATCATAACTTTATAATTAAAAATAGAATATAAAAATATTTGATAGAAAATAAATTTATAATTGACCACAAACAAACAATAAAAAATAAAACTTTAAAATTATCTTAGATTAATCAACAATCTTAAAGTTTTGCGTTAATCTCTATAAGTCAAACTTAAATTAGATTAACAAAATGTATATATATATATATATATATATATATATATATATATATATATATATATATATATATATATATATATATCTTATATGATTAATTAAAAGTGTAACTAAAATTAACAATAAAATACAATAAAGTGTGGCAACTTGATGAGTCCTTCCAATTGAGTGACAAAAATTAAAGAGAGTTTTAGAATTTTGAAAAAAAAATAAAGATTTAGAAAAAAATTAAGAATTTGGTGAGAAAATTAGAATTAAAGGTATAAATTGTAATTACTAATTATTAAAAGCAATGTGTTGTTGATTTTTAGAAAAAAATAAATTATTTGTTTTTTTAAATAAAAATATTTTTTTGAAGTAATATCCAAACATGTTTAAAATTAAAAAAAACTTTTAACAAAAAAAAGTTTATTTGGGTGAGCTTGTTATAAGAAAATATCTTTCTTCAAGTTATCTTTTTTTTAAAAAAATCTTATATAAAAATAAAACTAATTTTATATTTAGATAACTCATGCAAAAAGACATTTTTAAAATTTTTCTATTACTTTTACTTTTACTACTACAAACTTACTAAATACGGTAAAAAAATATTTTTTCATTGAAATTTTTTTTATTAACTTAATGGTACCCAAACAATCACTTCTTGAAATTTTGAGAAAAGATTTTTTTTTAAATTATCTTTTTTTTAAAAGATCTTTTAGCAAAATAAAAGTAATTTTATGTTTGGATATCTCATGCAAAAAGAATTTTTTATTTATCAACTATGTTTTGGTACAATAATATAAAAGTATTTATTTATTTATTAGGTGAAAAATATACATTTAAAAATTTTTTTTAAGAAAGATGTAAATAGTAACTTTTTTAAAAAAGATATATTTTTTCTAATGTTTTTACTTTTATTATTAAGAATTTACTAAACACGCTAAAAAATAAAAAATATTAAAAAATCATTTTTTTTACTAGCTTAATAGCACCCAAATAACACACTTGAAGTTCAAACTTTAGAACTCCTCTATGTTGCTCCCGAAGCGGATCTTTTCCTCATCAGTCCGGACAATATAGTGGTGGATGAGAAAATTGTTCCTGTCCCGGATGATGAAGAAGATACTTCTGTGCTCGATTCAAAAACCTCGGGGGCGTAACTCAGGTAGACTTCTCAAGTTCCCAACCCTCAGTTGGATGGTGAGCCCCTTCCTTCTACGATTCTCCCGATCCCTATCGTGCCAGTTTCTGAATATGCTCTGACATCTTCCACTTAGCCTGAAGATGCTGTTATTGGAGAACAGCTTCATCCTTTGTAATTTCTAGCTCTGAATGGTCTGACTTGTGAGTCTTTTATGAACAATTTTATCTTTCGTAATAGTTTTAGCTTAAACAACTTTTTTTTGTTAAAAAATTTTTTTTACTGTTCTGATAGTGGTTTTTGGTATGAATGATTGTGTTTAAACATCTTTTCTTAGTTGGTATAGCTATTAGTTGAATATAAATTTTATTGTTTTGACAATTTTTAATGCTGTTTTTTGCTAAGTTGGGAAACACATCGGCAAAGTAAATTGATCAGTTCTAGACGCTTTGTAAATAAGTATTATTTTCCCTTAAATGTTTAAATTCTTATTTCAAGTAATTAGACTTTATCAAATTACCCTTACATTTCATTTTTGGTCCAACTTGTTTAAGGTCGGACCATGAATTTCTTACATAACTTCTTACACTAATTTCTACCTTGTTGCTTCATCTTTCCGATCACATAGGTCGAACAATTATTTTTGTGATTTTTCGAGCTTAAATTAATACGTTTGAAATGAAAAATAGGTAGAATAATAATTTATTATTAATAAGAGAAATGGATTTACATAAGTTTTTTTGCTACTAAGGATTTTTCTTATAATCCTTAACCCCTTGGCCCTTGCTATGATGCCTCATTAAAATCCACTTCAGGAAAAAACCATGAAGTCGGAAAAAAGAGTACACAAGGGAGCAAGGTACACTTTTCTAACTGTAATATCTCTTTATGTTACATGCATGCCACAACTTTAGGAGCTCGTTCCCTTTTAAGTCGGACACCTTATAGTAACCTTTTTCTAAAACCTTGACAACCTTGTAGGGTCTTTTCAATTTGTAGCCAGCTTTCCTTCACCCAAATTTTAAACTCCAATGTCATTTCAAATTAGTATGAGGTCGTTCGTGGTGAAACTTCTACTAATGACTTTCCGGTTGTACCTTAGGGCTATCATTTGTTTCAATGCTTCCTCTTTTATCTGGGTTTGTTCTCAGACTTATGGGAAGAGGTTGTGTTCTTTTTTTTGTTCTTGGACATTGATCACTTTATCATAGAATCAAATTCTTGGAGATTCCTCAGCGATCTCTACAGGAATCATGGCCTTTATGCCATAGGCAAGTCGAAAAGGTGATTCCCCAGTTGTTGAGTGAAGGATTGTCTGATATGTCCATAGGATTTGAGGAAGTTTATCTATCCATGCACCCTTTGTATCTTATAGTCGGTACTTTAATCCGGCCAATATGACTTTGTTGGCAGCCTCAACTTGTCCATTGACCTGAGGGTGTTCTACCGATGTGAATTGGTGTTTAATCTTATGGCTGGCCACTAATTTCCTAAAGGTTAAGTCAGTAAATTGAGTTCCATTGTCCGTGGTGATGGAGTGTGGAACTCCAAATCGGGTGATAATATTCTTATAGAGAAATTTCTGACTTCTTTGGGATGTGACAGTTGACAAAGGTCTCACCTCGATCCACTTAGTAAAATAATCAATACCCACTTTGAGGTATTTTACTTATCCAAGAGCCTGTGGAAACGGACCGAAAAGATCAAGCCCCCATTTGCGAATGGCCAAGGTGAGGTGACAGTAATAAGCTCCTCTAGTGGTGCTACAAGAAAGTTAGCGTGCTTTCGACAAGGTGGACACTTTTTAATAAAGTCAGCCACTTCCTTTTGCAAGGTCAGCCAAAAGAAGCTGGCCCGGGTCACTTTCTTAGCTAGTGATCGTGTTCCTAAGTGATTTTCACATATGCCACTATGAACTTCTTCTAAGACCTCTCTAGCATTAGAGGTCGGGACACACTTTAATAGAGGTGTAGACACCCCTCTTTTGTAGAGAACATTGTGGACCAGAATATAGTTTTGTGTTTCCCTTATGAGCCTTTTTACTTCCGTTTCATTTTTAGGAATGATATCTAATTTAAGATATTTGACTAATGGAGTCATCCATCCTAGGCTTTGGTTGGATATGGTCATTGTGTCTGACTTGCCATCTTCCTTTAATACTGATGGTGCATGGAGAGTTTCCTGGATCAGACTTTTATTGTTTCCCACTGGCTTGGTGCTGGCTAATTTAGAGAGGGCATTGGCGATGAAGTTGGACTCCCGACTATATGACAGATCTTTTTCTCCAAGAACTGAGCTAATTATGCTCGTGCTTCTTCCAAGTACTTCTTTATATTGGGATCTTTAGCTTGATAAGTCCAGTTGATTTGGGAGGTTATCACTTGAGAGTCACTAAACACTATCAACCTTTTTGTCCCAACTTCTTTAGCCAGATTTAAGTCAGTAAGTAAGGCTTCATATTTTGCTTGACTGATGGAAGCAAGAAACTCGAACTTTAATGATAGTTCAATCCGAGTTCCTTCTTCATTTATCAGAATAACTCCTGCTCCATTTCCAGTTTTATTGGATGATCCATTGATGAGCGGATAATTTGTACGCTTTTTGGCATTGTTTTTAGTATGTTTTTAGTATGATCTAGTTAGTTTTTAGTATATTTTTATTAGTTTTTAGTTAAAATTCACTTTTCTGGACTTTACTATGAGTTTGTGTGTTTTTCTGTGATTTCAGGTATTTTCTGGCTGAAATTGAGGGTTCTGAGCAAAAATCTGATTCAGAGACCGAAAAGGACTACAGATGCTGTTGGATTCTGACCTCCCTGCACTCGAAGTGGATTTTCTGGAGCTACAGAAGCCCAATTGGCGCGCTCTCAACGGCGTTGGAAAGTAGACATCCTGGGCTTTCCAGCAATATATGATAGTCCATACTTTGCCCAAGATTTGATGGCCCAAACCGGCGTTCAAAGTCACCCTCAGAATTCCCAGCGTTAAACGCCGGAACTGGCACCAAAGTGGGAGTTAAACGCCCAAACTGGCATAAAAGCTGGCGTTTAACTCCAAGAAGAGTCTCTACACGAAAATGCTTCAATGCTCAGCCCAAGCACACACCAAGTGGGCCCGGAAGTGGATTTTTATGTCATTTACTCATCTCTGTAAACCCTAGGCTACTAGTTCTCTATAAGTAGGACCTTTTACTATTGTATCGTGAGCTTTTGATCATGTTTTTATGATTGAACCCTCTTTGGGAGGCTGGCCATTCGGCCATGCCTAGACCTTGTTCTTATGTATTTTCAACGGTGGAGTTTCTACACACCATAGATTAAGGTGTGGAGCTCTGCTGTACCTCGAGTATTAATTCAATTACTATTGTTCTTCTATTCAATTCCGCTTGTTCTTGTTCTAAGATATCACTTGTTCTTCAACTTGATGAATGTGATGATCCGTGACACTCATCATCATTCTCACCTATGAACGTGTGCCTAACAACCACCTCCGTTCTACCTTAGATTGGGTGAATATCTCTTGGATTCCTGATACACGATGCATGGTTGATCGCCTGACAACCGAGCGCTCGCCTGACAACCGAGCCAACCATTCCGTGAGATCAGAGTCTTCGTGGTATAGGCTAGAACTGATGGCGGCATTCAAGAGAATCCGAAAGGTCTAACCTTGTCTGTGGTATTCTGAGTAGGATTCAATGATTGAATGACTGTGACGTGCTTCAAACTCCTGAGGGCGGGGCGTTAGTGACAGACGTAAAAGAATCACTGGATTCTATTCCGGCCTGATCGAGAACCGACAGATGGATAGCCGTGCCGTGACAGGGTGCGTTGAACATTTCCACTGAGAGGATGGGAGGTAGCCACTGACAACGGTGAAACCCTTGCTTAAGCTTGCCATGGAAAGGAGTAAGAAGGATTGGATGAAGACAGTAGGAAAGCAGAGAGACGGAAGGGACCAGCATCTTCATGCGCTTATCTGAAATTCTCACCAATGAATTACATAAGTATCTCTATCTTTATCTTTACGTTTTATGCGTTTATCACCATACCCATTTGAGTTTGCCTGACTAAGATTTACAAGGTGACCATAGCTTGCTTCATACCAACAATCTCTGTGGGATCGACCCTTACTCGCGTAAGGTTTATTACTTGGACGACCCAGTACACTTGCTGGTCAGTTGTGCGAAGTTGTGTTTATGCCATGGTATTGAACACCAAGTTTTTGGATTCATTACCGGGGATTATTTGATTTGTGAAAAGTATTGATCACAATTTCGTGCACCAAGTTTTTGGCGCCGTTGCCGGGGATTGTTCGAGTATGGACAACTGACGGTTCATCTTGTTGCTTAGATTAGGTATTTTTTCTTCAGAATTCTTGAAGAGGAATTCTAGAGTTTCATGATGATTTGTTGAAATCTGGCTGGCTGTGAAGCCATGTCTAATTTCATTGGACCGATGTTTCAACTTATCATCACAAGAGCTTGTTGATTTCTATCAATCTTGCTATTGGAGCAGTGATCTGCTAAGGCTTGGCTGGCCTTTGGCCATGTCTAGTGTTTTGGACCGAAGCTTTCTTTGAAAGCTTGGCTGGCTGTGAAGCCATGTCTAATTCCTGGACCGGAGTCTTAGACTAAACATTGCATGATTCTTGGAATTCTCATTAAGAATTTTGATATCTTTTTCCACTTAATTTTTGAAAAATCCAAAAAAAAAATTTACAAAATCATAAAATCCAAAAATATTTTTGTGTCTTTTCAAGTCAATAATACAGAGAATTGAAGATTCAGAACATACAGCAGAGGAATTGCACAGAAAAAGCTGGGCGTTCAAAACGCCCAGTGAAGAAGGGCAGACTGGCGTTTAAACGCCAGCCAGGGTACCTGGTTGGGCGTTTAACGCCCAAAAGGGTAGAGTTTTGGGCGTTAAACGCCAGAATGTGCACCATTCTGGGCGTTTAACGCCAGGATGGCACAAGAGGGAAGATTTTGTTTTCAATGCAAATTTTTTTCAAGTTTTCAAAGTTTTTCAAAATCAAATCTTCTTCAAATCATATCTTTTCAATCAAATCTTTTTCAAAATCAATTTCTTTCCATTTTCAAGGATACTTGCTATCAATTAATGAATTGATTCAACATTTCAAGTATGTTGCCTTTTCTGCTGAGAAAGGGTTTAATGTTTGAATCATATCTTTTCTTGATAGCCAAGTTATTAATTTTCAAACTCAAATCTTTTTTAAAATGTTTTTCAAATCATATCTTCTCAATCACATTTTTTTAAAACCAATCATATCTTCTTAACCACATCTTTTTCAAAATAGTTTTCAATCAAATCTTTTTGATTTCTAATTTCAAAATCTTTTTCAAAAATCACTTTATTTCTTTTCCACTTTTATTTTCGAAAATCAATTAGTGTTTTTCAGAAATATTTTCAAAATCTTTTACTTAATTTTCAAAAGTTACTTCCCTTCTTCTCACATCCTTCTATTTATGGACTAACACTATTCCTTAATGCAAAATTCGAACTCCATCTTCTTTGATAAGTTCGAATTTTCTACTCCTGCCTTCTATTTTTCTTTTTCTCTGACACCTCAAGGAATCTCTATACTGTGACATAGAGGATTCCACATTTTCTTGTTCTCTTCTCTTTCATATGAGCAGGAGCAAGGACAAAAGCATTCTTGTTGAAGCTGATCCTGAACCTGAAAGGACCCTGAAGCGAAAACTGAGAGAAGCCAAGGCACAACTCTCTGTAGAGGACCTAACAGAAATCTTCAAAGAAGAAGAAAACATGGCAGCCGAAAACAACAACAATGCCAACAATGCAAGGAAGGTGCTAGGTGACTTTATTGCACCTACTCCCGATTTCTATGGGAGAAGCATCTCTATCCCTGCCATTGGAGCAAACAAATTTGAGCTTAAGCCTCAATTAGTTTCTCTAATGCAATAGAATTGCAAGTTCCATGGACTTCCATTGGAAGATCCTCATCAGTTTTTAGCTGAATTCTTGCAAATCTGTGACACTGTCAAGACTAATGGGGTTGACCCTGAGGTCTACAGACTTATGCTATTCCCTTTTGCTGTAAGAGACAGCGCTAGAATATGGTTGGATTCTCAACCTAAAGAAAGCCTGAACTCTTGGGAAAAGCTAGTCAATGCCTTCTTGGCAAAGTTCTTTCCACCTCAAAAATTGAGTAAACTTAGAGTGGAAGTCCAAACCTTCAGACAGAAGGAAGGAGAGTCCCTCTATGAAGCTTGGGAAAGATACAAACAATTAATCAGAAAGTGTCCCACTGATATGCTTTCTGAATGGAGCATCATAGGTATTTTCTATGATGGTCTCTCTGAACTATCCAAGATGTCTTTGGATAGCTCTGCTGGAGGATCTCTTCATCTGAAGAAGACGCCTACAGAAGCTTAAGAACTGATTGAAATGGTTGCAAATAACCAATTCATGTACACTTCTGAAAGGAATCCTGTGAACAATGGGATTAGTCAGAAGAAAGGAGTTCTTGAGATTGACACTTTGAATGCCATACTGGCTCAGAATAAAATATTGACTCAACAAGTCAATATGATTTCTCAGAGTCTGTCTGGAATGCAAAATGCACCAGGTAGTACTAAGGAAGCTTCATCTGAAGAAGAAGCTTATGATCCTGAGAACCCTTCAATAGAAGAGGTGAATTACATGGGAGAACCCTATGGAAACACTTATAATCCTTCATGGAGAAATCATCCAAATCTCTCATGGAAGGATCAACAGAGACCTCAACAAGGTTTCAACAATAATAATGGTGGAAGAAACAGGTTTAGCAATGGCAAGCCTTTTCCTTCATCTTCTCAGCAACAGAGAGAGAGTTCTAAGCAGAATACCTCTGACTTAGCAACCATGGTCTCTGATCTAATCAAAACCACTCAAAGTTTCATGACTGAAACAAGGTCCTCCATTAGAAACTTGGAGGCACAAGTGGGTCAGCTGAGCAAGAAAATTACTGAACTCCCTCCTAGTACTCTCCCAAGCAATACAGAAGAAAATCCAAAAGGAGAGTGCAAAGCCATCAACATGGCCGAATTTGGAGAGGAGGAAGAGGCAGTGAACGCCACTGAGGAAGACCTCAATGGACATCCACTGGCTTCCAATGAGTTCCCCAATGAGGAACCATGGGAATCTGAGGCTCAAAATGAGACCATAGAGATTCCATTGGACTTACTTCTGCCATTCATGAGCTCTGATGAGTATTCTTCCTCTGAAGAGGATGAGTATGTCACTGAAGAGCAAGTTGCTAAATACCTTGGAGCAATCATGAAGTTGAATGACAAGTTATTTGGAAATGAGACTTGGGAGGATGAACCCCCTTTGCTCACCAAAGAACTGGATGACTTGTCTAGGCAGAAACTGCCTCAAAAGAGACAGGATCCTGGGAAGTTTTCAATACCTTGTACCATAGGCACCATGACCTTCAACAAGGCCTTGTGTGACTTAGGGTCAAGTGTAAACCTCATGCCTCTCTCTGTAATGGAGAAGCTAGGGATCTCTGAGGTGCAAGCTGCAAAAATCTCACTAGAGATGGCAGACAACTCAAGAAAACAAGCTTATGGACTTGTAGAGGATGTTCTGGTAAAAGTTGAAGACCATTACATCCCTGCTGATTTCATAGTCCTAGAGACTGGGAAGTGCATGGATGAATCCATCATCTTTGGCAGACCCTTCCTAGCCACAGCAAAGGCTGTGATTGATGTTGATAGAGGAGAGTTGATCATTCAAGTGAATGAAGAATCCTTGGTGTTTAAGGCCCAAGGATATCCCTCTGTCACCATGGAGAGGAAGCATGAAGAGCTTCTCTCAAAATAGAGCCAAACAGAGCCCCCACAGTCAAACTCTAAGTTTGGTGTTGGGAGGCCACAACCAAATTCTAAGTTTGGTGTTGAACTCCCACATTCAAATTGTAAGTTTGGTGTTGGGAGGTTCCAACATTGCTCTGAGTATCTGTGAGGCTCCATGAGAGTCCTCTGTCAAGCTACTGACATTAAAGAAGCGCTTATTGGGAGGCAACCCAATGTTATATTTTATATATTTTTCTTTGTTATTTTATATTTTTTGTAGGTTGATGATCATGAGAAGTCACAAAATCAATGAAAAAAGCAAAAACAGAATGAAAAGCAGAAAGAAAAATAGCACACCCTGGAGGAGAGCGTACTGGCGTTTAAACGCCAGTAAGGCTAGCTGTTGGGCATTTAACGCCTAGTCTGGCACCATTCTGGGCGTTTAACGCCAGAAATGGGCACCAGACTGGCGTTAAACACCAGTAAAGGGCAAAAACTTGGCGTTAAACGCCAGAAATGGGCATCAGCCCGGCGTTTAACGCCAGAAATGGCTAAAAACGCATTTTTGCATGCCATTTGGTGCAGGGATGACTTTTTCTTGACACCTCAGGATCTGTGGACCCCACAGGATCCCCACCTACCCTACCACTCTCTCTCTTCTTCACCCATTCACCAATCACCTCAACACCTCTTCCCCAAAAACCCTTCACCTATCAAATCCCATCTTTCTCTTCACCACTCACATCCATCCTTCATAAAACCCCACCTACCTCACCCTTCAAATTCAAACCACTTTCCCTCCCAAACCCACCCATACATGACCGAACCATAACCCTCCCCCCTCCTATATAAACCCATCTTCACTCCTTCATTTTCACACAACCTAAACACCACTTCTTCCCCTTCTTGGCCGAAAACACAAAGCCATTCCCTTCTTCCTCATTTCTTCTTCTTCTACTCTCTTCTTTCTTATTTTGCTCGAGGACGAGCAAACCTTTTAAGTTTGGTGTGGTAAAAGCATTGCTTTTTGTTTTTCCATAACCATTTATGGCATCCAAGGCCGGAGAAACCTCTAGAAAGAGGAAAGGGAAGGCAAAAGCTTCCACCTCCGAGTCATGGGAGATGGAAAGATTCATCTCAAGGGTGCATCAAGACCACTTCTATGAAGTTGTGGCTTTGAAGAAGGTGATCCCCGAGGTCCCTTTTTCACTCAAAAAGAGTGAATATCCGGAGATCCGACATGAGATCCGAAGAAGAGGTTGGGAAATTCTTACCAACCCCATTCAACAAGTCAGAATCTTAATGGTTCAAGAGTTCTATGCCAATGCATGGATCACCAAGAACCATGATCAAAGTGTGAACCCGGATCCAAAGAATTATCTTACTATGGTTCGGGGGAAATACTTGGATTTTAGTCCGGAAAATGTAGGGTTGGCATTCAACTTGCCCATGATGCAAGGAGATGAACATCCTTACACTAGAAGGGTCAACTTTGATCAAAGGTTGGACCAAGTCCTCACAGTCATATGTGAAGAGGGCGCCCAATGGAAGAGAGATTCAAGAGGGAAGCCGGTTCAATTGAGAAGGCATGACCTCAAACCCGTGGCTAGAGGATGGTTGGAGTTTATCCAACGCTCAATCATTCTCACTAGCAACCGGTCCGAAGTTACCATAGACTGGGCTATCATGATTCATAGCATCATGATTGGAGAAGAAATAGAAGTTCATGAGGTTATATCTCAAGAACTTTATAAGGTGGCGGACAAGTCCTCAACCTTGGCAAGGTTAGCCTTCCCTTATCTCATTTGTCACCTCTGTTATTCGGTTGGAGTTGACATAGAGGGAGACATCCCTATTGATGAGGACAAGCCCATCACTAAGAAGAGGATGGAGCACACAAGAGACCCCACTCATCATGAGATCCCTGAGATGCCTCAAGGGATGCACTTTCCTCCACAAAACTATTGGGAGCAACTAAACACCTCCCTAGGAGAATTGAGTTCCAACATGGGACAACTAAGGGTGGAGCACCAAGAACACTCCATCATCCTCCATGAAATTAGAGAAGATCGAAGAATCATGAGAGAGGAGCAACAAAGACAAGGAAGAGACATTGAGGAGCTCAAGCACTCCATAGGATCTTCAAGAGGAAGAACAAGCCGCCATCACTAAGGTGGACCCGTTCTTTAATTTCCTTGTTCTTTATTTTTCTGTTTTTCGAAAATTATGCTTATGTTTATCTATGTTTGTGTCTTGTGATCATTAGTGTCTTAGTGTCTATGCCTTAAAGTTATGAATGTCCTATGAATCCATCACCTTTCTTGAATAAAAAAAAAAAGAAAAAAAACGTTCTTAATTGAAAAAGAAAAGAATTGCATGAATTTTGAATTTTATAACAGTTTAATTATTTTGATGTGGTGGCAATACTTTTGTTTTCTGAATGTATGCTTAAACAGTGCATATGTCTTTTGAATTTGTGGTTCATGAATGTTGGCTCTTGAAAGAATGATGAAAAAAGAGACATGTTACTGAGGATCTGAAAATCATAAAAAAATGATTCTTGAAGCAAGAAAAAGCAGTGAATACAAAAAAAAATTCGAAAAAAAAGAGAAAAAGAAAGAAAAAGAAAAGAAATAAAGTTGTGATCCAAGGTAAAAAGAGTGTGCTTAAGAACCCTGGACACCTCTAATTGGGGACTCTAGCAAAGCTGAGTCACAATCTGAAAAGGTTCACCCAATTATGTGTCTGTGGCATGTATGTATCCGGTGGTAATACTGGAAGACAGAGTGCTTTGGGCCACGGCCAAGACTCAATAAAGTAGCTGTGTTTAAGAATCATCATACTTAACTAGGAGAATCAATGACACTATCTGGATTCTGAGTTCCTAAAGAAGCCAATCATTCTGAATTTCAAAGGATAGAGTGAGATGCCAAAACTGTTCAGAGGCAAAAAGCTAAAAGCCCCGCTCATCTAATTAATACTGATCTTCATAGATGTTTTTAGAATTCATTGCATATTCTCTTCTTTTTATCTTACTTGATTTTCAGTTGCTTGAGGACAAGCAACAATTTAAGTTTGGTGTTGTGATGAGCGGATAATTTGTACGCTTTTTGGCATTGTTTTTAGTATGTTTTTAGTATGATCTAGTTAGTTTTTAGTATATTTTTATTAGTTTTTAGTTAAAATTCACTTTTCTGGACTTTACTATGAGTTTGTGTGTTTTTCTGTGATTTCAGGTATTTTCTGGCTGAAATTGAGGGTTCTGAGCAAAAATCTGATTCAGAGACCGAAAAGGACTGCAGATGCTGTTGGATTCTGACCTCCCTGCACTCGAAGTGGATTTTCTGGAGCTACAGAAGCCCAATTGGCACGCTCTCAACGGCGTTGGAAAGTAGACATCCTGGGCTTTCCAGCAATATATGATAGTCCATACTTTGCCCAAGATTTGATGGCCCAATCTGGCGTTCAAAGTCACCGTCAGAATTTCCAGCGTTAAACGCCGGAACTGGCACCAAAGTGGGAGTTAAACGCCCAAACTGGCATAAAAGCTGGCGTTTAACTCCAAGAAGAGTCTCTACACGAAAATGCTTCAATGCTCAGCCCAAGCACACACCAAGTGGGCCCGGAAGTGGATTTTTATGTCATTTACTCATCTCTGTAAACCCTAGGCTACTAGTTCTCTATAAGTAGGACCTTTTACTATTGTATCGTGAGCTTTTGATCATGTTTTTATGATTGAACCCTCTTTGGGAGGCTGGCCATTCGGCCATGCCTAGACCTTGTTCTTATGTATTTTCAACGGTGGAGTTTCTACACACCATAGATTAAGGTGTGAAGCTCTGCTGTACCTCGAGTATTAATGCAATTACTATTGTTCTTCTATTCAATTCCGCTTGTTCTTGTTCTAAGATATCACTTGTTCTTCAACTTGATGAATGTGATGATCCGTGACACTCATCATCATTCTCACCTATGAACGTGTGCCTAACAACCACCTCCGTTCTACCTTAGATTGGGTGAATATCTCTTGGATTCCTGATACACGATGCATGGTTGATCGCCTGGCAACCGAGCGCTCGCCTGACAACCGAGCCAACCATTCCGTGAGATCAGAGTCTTCGTGGTATAGGCTAGAACTGATGGCGGCATTCAAGAGAATCCGAAAGGTCTAACCTTGTCTGTGGTATTCTGAGTAGGATTCAATGATTGAATGACTGTGACGTGCTTCAAACTCCTGAGGGCGGGGCGTTAGTGACAGACGTAAAAGAATCACTGGATTCTATTCCGGCCTGATCGAGAACCGACAGATGGATAGCCGTGCCGTGACAGGGTGCGTTGAACATTTCCACTGAGAGGATGGGAGGTAGCCACTGACAACGGTGAAACCCTTGCTTAAGCTTGCCATGGAAAGGAGTAAGAAGGATTGGATGAAGACAGTAGGAAAGTAGAGAGACGGAAGGGACCAGCATCTTCATGCGCTTATCTGAAATTCCCACCAATGAATTACATAAGTATCTCTATCTTTATCTTTATGTTTTATGCGTTTATCACCATACCCATTTGAGTTTGCCTGACTAAGATTTACAAGGTGACCATAGCTTGCTTCATACCAACAATGTCTGTGGGATCGACCCTTACTCGCGTAAGGTTTATTACTTGGACGACCCAGTACACTTGCTGGTCAGTTGTGCGAAGTTGTGTTTATGCCATGGTATTGAACACTAAGTTTTTGGATTCATTACCGGGGATTATTTGATTTGTGAAAAGTATTGATCACAATTTCGTGCACCATCCATCCACATATAGACTCCAGGTTGTAGGATTTTCCTAGCCTTCAATGTGTTCGGCCACCAAGTCAGCGAGCTATTTGGATTTGATGGATGTTCAAGTTTCATACCTTAAGTCAAACTCGGGTAGTTCTATGGCCCATTGTAGCATCTGTCCTGCAATATTCGTCTTCTGTAGAATATGCTTCATAGGTTGATTCATTCAGACCTTTATAGTGTGAGCTTGGAAGTAAGGTCGGAGCCTTCTGAAGGGGATGATAAGGGCATACGCGAGCTTCTTTATCTTTTGATTGTTCAGTTTTGCCCCTACATAGCTTTGGTTACAAAATAGATGGGTTGTTGTCTATGTTCATTTTCTCGGAATAAGGCTGAAGTTATAGCCCGACTTGCGACTACTAAGTAGAGGATGAGTTCTTCCCCTAGAACAAGTCAGGTGAGGATTGGAGGTTAGTCCAGAAATGTTTTAAAGTTTTGCGAGGCTTGTTCACATTTCCAAGTTCATTCAAATTTGTTCCTTTTTTTTAGTATTGAGAATAAGTGTAGAGATTTCAGGGTTGATCCTGCTAGGAACCTAGATAAAGTTTCCAACCTTCTATTTAGTTGTTGGACTTCCTTGAGGCAACTTCGGCTTTTCATCTCTAATACTGTTGTGCATTTGTCTAGGTTGGCTTCAATACCTCTTTGAGTGAGCATGAAGCCTAAGAACTTCCCGGATTCTACTGCAAAGGTGCACTTTGAAAGATTAAGCCTCATCTCATGCTTTCTTATCGTCGTAAATACCTCGTCTAAGTCGGATAAGAGATTGATGTCGTCTCTGGTCTTAACAAGCATGTCGTCCACATATACTTCCATTAATTTTTCAAGGTGAGATGAAAACACCTTGTTCATCAATCGTTGATATATAGCCCAGCATTTTTTAATCCAAAAGGCATTACTACATAACAATAGTTAGCTTTTGGAGTGATAAAAGAGGTATTCTCCTGGCTTGGCTAGTACATCGGGATTTGGTTGTAACCTGAATATGCTTCCATGAAGGAAAGATATCTATACCCTGAAGCTGAGTCAACAAAGGCATCAATGCTCGGAAGAGGGTACTTTACCTATTTTGCTGAGTCACATCCGCTATTTCCTGTTTTGCTTCTTCACAAGGACTATATTGGCCCACTACAAAGGGTAATTTACCTCTCTTATGAACCCGGCTTCTAGTAAAGCTTGCACCTATTCTTCTACGACTTGTGTTCTTTCAGGACCGAGTTTTCGTCGCTCTGCTAAATGGTGTGGGAATTCTAAATTCTACAGCTTAACCGGCAAGTACACTGGGTCATCCAAGTAATACCTCAGGTGAGTGAGGGTCGATCCCATGAGGATTGTTGGACTGAGCAACAATGGTTATCCAGTTGGGTTAGTTAGGTGATGAGTGGATAATTTATACGCTTTTTGGCATTATTTTTAGTATGTTTTAGTTAGTTTTTATTATATTTTTATTAGTTTTTATTTAAAATTCACTTTTCTGGACTTTACTATGAGTTTGTGTGTTTTTCTGTGATTTCAGGTATTTTCTGGCTGAAATTGAGGGACCTGAGCAAAAATCTGATTCAGATGCTAAAAAGGACTGCAGATGCTGTTGGATTCTGACCTCCCTGCACTCGAAGTGAATTTTCTGGAGCTACAGAAGCTCAATTGGCGCACTCTTAATTGCGTTGGAAAGTAGACATCCTGGGCTTTCCAGCAATGTATAATAGTCCATACTTTGCTCGAGATTTGATGGTCCAAACCGGCGTTCCAAATCAGCTCAAGAATTCTGGCGTTTAACGTCGGAACTGGCACAAGAATGGGAGTTAAACGCCCAAACTGGCACAAAAGCTGGCGTTTAACTCCAAGAAAAGTCTCTACACATGAAATCTTCAATGCTCAGCCCAAACACACACCAAGTGGGCCCGGAAGTGGAATTTTATGTCATTTACTCATCTTTGTAAACCCTAAGCTACTAGTTCTCTACAAATAGGACCTTTTGCTATTGTATTAGACATCTTTTGATCACTTTAGATCTTAGGATCATCTTCGGACGTCTAGTTCTTAGATTATGGGAGGCTGGCCATTCGGCCATGCCTAGACCTTGTTCTTATGTATTTTCAACGGTGGAGTTTCTACACACCATAGATTAAGGTGTGGAGCTCTGCTGTACCTCGAGTATCAATACAATTACTATTATTCTTCTATTCAATTCAGCTTATTCTTGTTCTAAGATATCACTTGTTCCTCAACTTGATGAATGTGATGATCCGTGACACTCATCATCATTCTCACCTATGAACGTGTGCCTGACAACCACCTCCGTTCTACCTTAGATTGAGTAGATATCTCTTGGATCCCTTAATCAGAATCTTCGTGGTATAAGCTAGAATTGATGGCGGCATTCAAGAGAATCTGGAAGGTTTAAACCTTGTCTGTGGTATTCTGAGTAGGATTCAAGGATTGAATGACTGTGACAAGCTTCAAACTCGCGATTGTGGGGCGTTAGTGACAGATGCAAAAGAATCACTGGATTCTATTCCGACATGATCAAGAACCGACAAATGAATAGTCGTGCTGTGACAGAGCGCGTTGAACATTTTCACTGAGAGGAAGGGACTGTAGCCATTGACAACGGTGATGCCCAACATACAGCTTGCCATGGAAAGGAGTAAGAAGAATTGGATGAAGACAGTAGGAAAGCAGAGAGACGGAAGGGACAAAGCATCTCCATACGCTTATCTGAAATTCTCACCAATGAATTACATAAGTATCTCTATCTTTATTTTATGTTTTATCATTAATCCTCCATAACCATTTGAATCCGCCTGACTGAGATTTACAAGATGACCATAGCTTGCTTCATACCAACAATCTCCGTGGGATCGACCCCTTACTCGCGTAAGGTTTATTACTTGGACGACCCAGTGCACTTGCTGGTTAGTTGTGTGAAGTTGTGATAAAGAGTTGAGATTGCAATTGAGCGTACCATGTTGATGACGCCATTGATGATCACAATTTCGTGCACCATTAGGCGAATAGAAAAATATGTTGGTTGATGTAATTCACATAGAACAGTAAATAAGAGAGTAAATAAAGCAATTAAAGGGTTTGGTGTAAAAACTATGAGAGAAAATAATTAAGATTTTGGAGATGTTTATCTTTCTGGATTAAAAGTTCTTACCAACTATTTTAACAATGCATGACTTATTCTATGGCAAACTGTAAATGTCTAAACTCTAATCTCCTAAGAATCAGCAGAACTCCTAACTTTAACCTAGGAGGTTAGTGACTCATAGCTTACAGAAAGTAGTAATACATTTGAAAATTTGGCATAAAAGTTCTGAACAAGGGTGATCCTTTTTCTATATATACTAATCTAATAACTAAGAAATACAAAAGTATGATAGACTAGACTAGAGGTGCAAACTCCATCCTTGGGCCTACTTGAGTTGAATGTTTGGGCTGAGCTTGGGGTGAAGCTATGAGTGGTACTCCCTCTGGGGCGTTGGACGCCAGCTTTGGACTCTTTTTTGGGAGTTGGGCGCCAGCTGATCCCTTTCGTGCATCCAACGCCAGGAATGAGGTTGTGAGCTGGCGTTGAACGACAATTTTGGGCCTTCATTTCCAGAGCAAAGTATGGACTACTATATATTTCTGGAAAGACCTAGATGTTAGCTTTCCATAGTCGTTAAGAGTGCACCATTTGGACTTCTATAGCTCTAGAAATGCTCCTTTGAGTGCATGGAGGTCAGAATCTGACAACATCTGTAGTCCTTTCTCTGTTTCTGAATCAGACTTTTCCAAAGCTTCTCAGTTTCAGCCAGAATTTACCTGAATTCATCATAAAACACAAAAACTCAAAGTAGAATCCAAAAATGTGAATTTTGCACTA